>NC_059374.1:28852094-29152094 GCF_019703515.2 Myxocyprinus asiaticus | reverse complement strand
CGGAAGCTGACTGATAAGCGTCACTGAATGATACAATTGCTGCAAAACTTCAGTTCATGTCACTCAACAATCTCACATAGTTGTTAGACCTCTGATACAGAATAGTGGGTAACTATGACTTGGTGATTGCTTACATGTGAGGTGAAACCTCATAGAAATTGACGCCCCTGTATCGCTCCATGTGCTGCTTAGTGTAGATCTCCAGATCTTTGTAGGGGTTCACTGACACCAGCACTGATCCAATGTATGTCTGTGAGAGAGATAAAAAGACACACAGCAATTACATTCATATCAATTTTAAGGTGACAAACAGTACAAAAACAAATATTAACCCCTTATTGCATGCATTGTAGAAGCAATGTTAAAAATGTTTATGCTTTTTTGAAAAATAAATAAATAAAATAAGTAGTTGACGATATATATGCGAGGTTTCGCAAAGTTAAAGTCTTTGTGTGAAATTTGTAGTAAAGATTATTTTAAATACATTTTTTCAGAAATGTTATGTTCATGTAATTTAGCCATTAAGAAACCAATATCAGTCAATCACTAACTACAAAAAAAAAAAGAATTGTAAAAAATAATATTTTGGGGAAACTTATGTATTGTGCCCTAGTCGAAAGAAATTAAGGACTTTCCTTGTAACAATATCTCAGAATATAAAAACCAAACTGCTGGATGACAGAAACAAATAGAATGGGCTCATAAGATTAACTTCTAGATATTTAATAATGGACAATAAAAAATAAAATAAAACAAATTATGATAACAGCAATATTCTCTATAAACGCTGCATTCACTGCATCCATATTCACACAATGTTGCCTCCAGGCAGCACACACATTTAAGCAATTACTCACAACATACTAATAATTTATATAACTAAAATAAAGTTTACTAACTAACAAATGTGAATATTTTCAAAAATAAATTTTAATAAAAAAAATAATTAATTTTGAGGGCAGTTCACCAGAGCAGGGTGTGCACTAGTGACTGGGAAAAAAAATAAATATATAGAACTATATATAGTTTATTCAAAATTTTACTGCCATCTTGTATGCATCATGTGCTTGTGAAGTGTTGATAATGGGTTTGTGACCCAGAGGGAACATCGTGTAGGCCAATAGAGGGTTGAAAACATCTTAAAACATAAGATCAGCAGCTCTTACATAAATTAGGTTCTCCTTGAAGCGTTTGCGGAGGTTTTCGATGAACGCCACCTCGCTGGTATGGTTCTCCAGCAGGACGAAGTCCTGTACACCCACCCGGTCCCTGGCAGTCAGGGCGCTCTCCATCGTCACCCGGATTCCGTCACTGCCCACAGCCTGAGAGAGAACCAGAAGTGAGATATAGACTCACACCTACAGCCTCCAGATGCACAGCAGTGTAAAGTGATATATCAACACTGCAATACACACAGAATGTCAAGGCCCTCTGAGAGACTTGAGAATAAACTCAAAACAACACTCCATCACTGCCCCTCCCATTTCATATCCGCACTGAGTTTAGCTTGTTGTAAACAGTTCATGTTTGATAAGGACTGCTTGCTCTGAGATAGAATGTTTGGATTTTAAAGCACTATTTTCTCACTGAAAAATATCGCAATTATGTTGCAATTATACATATTGCTTAATGTTAAGAACAAGATGATGACACCATATTACACGTAACTGATGAAGTGTAAAGCAAATTAACTCTATACAAATGTAGTATTATATTACCTTGTTTTTTGAACATAAAACATGATAATACCATGGTATTATTTGAAGTACCATACACATACCATGTCATATGAATATGGTAGTCTTTCAGTACCATGGTATATATAAAAGTTACAATGGTACTGCCATCTGACACCATCACTGTACCATGGTACAACACCATCTTCTCATATAATTGATTAGTCTCAAGCAAATAACCTACCATAGTACCATAGTATTACCATGTTTTTGGTGATCTACAATGGTTATACTAAGTTTTTTGGACATGCACCATGGTATACCATCATATGTGAATATGGTAATCATTTAGTATAATTTATCAAAGTACCATGGAATTACCAACTGATACCATCACACTAGTGGTCAACCAATATGGGTTTTTCAATGGCTGATGCCGATATCTAGAGAGCAGGATGGCCAATGGCCGATATAAATGCTGATAAACATAATACAACTTAACAACAGCAAATCAGATGTGCACAAATTTTTCAGTGTAACAAACAAATATTTTATGCAATATTGCAGATAATCGCAAAATGGCCAAATATCGTCCGATTAATTGGCCTGGCCAATATATCATCTATCACTAAATCACACCACCACAATATGTTTTTCAAGTGCCACAGCTGTGTGTTTTCTGTCATTAGATAGATTGCATAACTTTTAAAATAAAACAAGAAGTTATAATCTATCAATTTTCACAGCAAAATCTCTGAGTACATCAATGATAACCTATCAAGATCTCCACCAAACTCAAGTGTGCAGGTAAAACAGAAACACGATCATACTCACATCCTTCACCACATCAGCATTTTTAAAGACCAAACCCTTCTCCAGAATGGAGGCTTGGGTTTTCCGCATTAGATCCCCAATGTTAGACAAATCCATGTTGTCAAAACGACCTCAGCCACTGATCCTATTTCAGAGATGCTCTATATGCATAAACAAGTAGGGCACGAAAATGTACTAAGATCTAGCAGGACATCAAAATCACTTGTCATCTGATGTGTCTGGAATCCTGATCATACAGGACAATGGGTGATGCTTCCTCACTTGAACAGAAATATCTAGATACCCTCTCACACCCACAAACTAACACACTCACACACACACACACACACACACACACACACTCTCTGATGAACAAATGCGTGATTATGCATTGAAATACACACACAGACACATTGTGTGAATGCACCAGCTGCCACGGCTGTTGTTTTGCTATTGACACAGAAGTGCCCTCCCCTGGAGGGTAAGAGACAGAGACAGAAAGAGAGAGAGATGCAGCACACCTGAGCAAGCACTTTAATTAAGGTGATGTACAACAAGTACAACAGAGAAGAAACTCAGACGCAGAACAGAGGACCGAGAGAGGAGGACTAACTGCAAGAAAAACAAGGAGAAATGAAAACATAACGGGCGAGTGGGAACAGTCAGCAAGTGTAGTGCCAGGAAGTGACTTCATTCCCGATCCGTCAGCTGGCTGACTGCACTGACAGAGCTGCAAAGACAACTCTAAAGGTCTAACACTGGAGTCTAACTCTCTTGTTCCATTTGGCTCTGATTCTATTTTGCATATCCATTACATTTTTGTGTTGGTGTTATGCAATCTATACAGCAAACAACCACATGGAATCCGATTTATACATATCACATCACATTTAGTGATATAGGTCTATGGCAGGGGTCAGGAACCTATGGCTCGTGAGCCACAAGTGGTTCTTCTTTACAAATCAAGTGGCTCGCCTGGTGTCTCACCATTCACCAACATATGATTGTTAAAAACTTTCTAGAGATAATTTTCCTGCAGAAAGTGTGGGTGCGACTGCAAAGCTTAAAGTCAATGGCACTGTTTTGATTTCCTTTCTTCTGAATTTGTCGTACAGCCTACTCCTGGTGAACAAGGTTTGAAATGAACACCCGCCAAATGCGGATTTTTCATGCAGAGTATTTTGCTGATGTACTAGCCACTGTGAAAGGCGACCTGTAAGACTTCTCAGAGTGATATATTACAAGAATTTAGACACAAAGACGCGTGTTTGACGAAACGTGCGATTATATTTTGAGGAACAGACGAAAGAAAACCGCTGGTGCGCAGTAAGCCCTGCTGTTCATGAGTGCAATGAAAGTGTTTCTCCAAGACACGCACATTCATAGAGTTCTGGGCCTCGTTTCCCAATAACTATTGATCTTTGCTGTTAAGAGCATTTTCTACGAGCGATTTTATGAACGTTCGTTATTTATGTGTGCCCAGGGTGTGAAATAGCTCCCGGCACCCGCCAAATGCGACAAGGCTCAATCCAGTTCGCAAGCTCCTCGTTCAAATGCAGGTATTTCATGCACAAGTAATTTTGACCTGTAAGACGTCTCGGAGTGGCACATGACAAGAAATGCTGTTAGTCACAAAGACACGCACTTGAAGAAACCCACTTTATTATATTTTTAAGAACAGACAACAGAAAACCCGTCAATGCTTTTGTCTGATTCGCTGTTTGTTCAGAGGCGTGCAACGGGACCCTGTCTCGTGGAACAAGCATGTGTAAAGAGTTATCACTCCTTTTTCTCTGATTCATTCGACTGAAAACTGTTTGCAAGAATAATGTAGTCTATGAGAATGCTGCAAATGATCTCCGATCATCTCGTGAGGTGCTGTGAGTTTAGTTTGCTTTATTTCCAAGGAGCAGTTCGCTCTTACACATTGTGAACGCAACTCTGCAGGTTCAGTAATATATACAGGTATCTTTGTATTAAAGAAACAAAGACGAAAGTGATTAAATCATAAAGTGATATAAGACACATTCACCTTGAACCTAAAATTGAGTTCTATTTTCTTTTCTTTAGGCAGCATTAACTGTATAACCAAAACACAATACAAACACATTCGATAAGAACACACATTTGGCAGCATTTTGTGGGAACACAAGGGAATTTATTAGGCTTATTTATTATGATGATTATTATAATTATCTTTACATTTATAATTGTCTTTAGTTCTTAATTTGTAGGCTGTTAGCAGGCCTCATTTTTCACTTGGTGTCGTTGACGGATGCTTGCGTGATGGCAAATGGGGCTGTTGGAGACAGTAAATGTTTGGATTTGGGGAGGTGGTTATATATAATATTTTTTAATCACTTAGTTATTTTAATTTATTTTTATTTTTTTCATTTTGTTTATAGTGCAAATTGAATTTAGAAATGTCTTTGTTTTTCGTGTTTCAATAAATTTAATTTTTAAAACAAAATCAATAAAGCAAAATATTCACCGACCCTTGGCAGAAGGGGTTGACCATATAATCGGATATTGCGATATTTTAAAGCTGATTATCGTTAAAATATTTTTTACATATCGCCCAACCCAAAAGGGAAATTACATTTTTCATGAACAATTGTAAATATAAAAAGTAATTTTAGGGAGACCCGCACAAACATGTGTACTCAATTCCATATTCCAACTTGTTACCTGTTACCTATATTTGTTTGTTTTTGTGTTTTTGAGTAGTCTATGGCCAATATAAACATTTTATTTTACTGAAAAACTTTGTTTTTGAAAATAGTAAATTATTTGTTTGTGTTATGGCTCTTTCGAAAAAAATGCATCAACCAAAAATTTTAAAATTGGCTCATTAGTGAAAAAAGGTTCCTGACCTCTCGTCTATGGGGGTTTTTTTTATTTTTTTTTTTTTTACCAGTTTTATCATCTTTAAGTAATAGTTCACCGAAAAATGAAAATTCTCTCATCCTTTACTCACCCTCATCCCATCCAAGATGTGTATGACTTTCTTCTGCTGAACACAAAGATTTTTAGAAGAATATCGCAATGCAAGTGAATGGTGACCAAAATTTTGAAGCTCCAAAAGCACAAAGGCAGCCATCCATATGACTCCAGTGGTTAAATCCATATCTTCAGAAGCGATATGATAGGTGTGGGTGAGAAACAGATCAATATTTAAGTCCTTTTTTTAATATCAATCTCCAATTTAAACTTTTACTTTCACATTTTTCTTCTTTTGCTTTTGGCAAATTTGTATTCTTTGTGCATACCGCCATCCACTGGGCACGGAGGAGAATTAATAGTAAAAAAGGAAATAAATATTGATCTGTTTCTCACCCACACCTATCATATCGCTTCTGAAGATATGGATTTAACCACTGGAGTCATATGGATTACTTTTATGCTGCTTTTGTGCTTTTGGAGCTTCAAAATTTTGGTACCAATTCACTTGCATTGTATGGACCTACAGAGCTGAAATATTCTTCTAAAAATTTTTGTTTGTGTTCAGCAGAAGAAACACATCTAGAATGGCATGACGGTGAGTAAATGATGATAGAATTTTCATTTTTGGGTGAACTATCCCTTAAAAGGCCCAGATATACTTCATATGAAATCGAAGAACAAACAGGTATGATGTCATTTAGAACAAAATCTGACAAAAAAGCATTCGTTTTTGCATTCATTTCGATGGTTCGTAACAGCTCGCCTGGGCGAACATTTAGGAAAACTTAACCAGCTGCTAAACACCTTCTCGACGCCATTGGTAGGCTTGACCTGAAACTCCACCTACTACTTTGTTTTTCAGTCAGTATTCAACATCAGCACCTGCATGCTATTATTAACTAGCTGGTGCAAATTTACCTACATCTGTACGATTGTTTGCATAAAGACATTTTCCAAGACTATGCCATGTGATTTTTTTGTTTAATTAGTCTACAAGGAATCAAATCTACTCAAATACTCTCAAGTGCCCATTCACTCATGTGCCATCTGCAGCGAAAGCCATTCACACATCTTTCTAAAGTAAGATATGCCTCTATCACCATTCTTTTGTCTGTATTCTCTTTTATTGTTTGAAAACAGTATACTGTTGCTCGACTGTTTAGAACTTCTATTTACCCTGAACGAAGAAGAACGTCTCCTGAAGTATATCAGAGCCTTAAGTATGAGCAATAATAATTATTCTTGCCTTAGCAAGCTGCACTCAAAATTTGCTGTCACCAAATGTTCCTAGGATCTGCATGCGACCACCACTTTCATGAACTGGGGTGCTCAGAGAAAATAACAAAAAGCGGGCTGCCTTCATTTTTCACTTGTCGTGAACACCACATTCGATCTGATCACTTGCAAATAAGAGTGCTGACAGTCAGTCCCACATTCCATAATAGTAGCAGTGACACAAAATTGACAGTAAACACCAGTGATGGTGTCATATTCAAAACAAAATTTGCAGACTAGGCAGACAGACCATGACATTTGTTAGCTAACTCAAATATAGTGTGTGTTAAACCCTTGACAGATAATTTCCACTGAACCACTAACACTGAGACAACACTTTTACAATACAGATTTGTTTTAACTTTGTCAACATTTCTGTGCATTAATACTCATTACACCATAGTAGATGACGTAAACAAAAATGAGTCTGTTAAAGATGTTTTCCAGAACTTTGTCAACTAAAAATTTGCAGAAAGACGTTTGTCAATGTTTTGTCTACTGAATGATCGGCTCCCAAGTACACAACTGTTCAACATGTTGAACAGGCTTCAATCCCTCACAGTTTCGTTTTCATTTGAGACACATATGGCGTCTACTCACTAACAAGGAGTCCTCTGAACATTCTGTGTCCTTGTTAGCCAGCGTTATTTGAACATCACCAAGAAACCCATTGAGCCACCGAAAGTCAATTAAATGTATTAATTTAGCAGATGCTTTTACCCAAAGCAACTTACAAAATGAGGAAGGATACAACATAAGCGAATTATCTTAAGGAGACCGTAACATGAAAAGTGGTGCAATAGAAAGTTTCAGCTGTATTAGAAAAGTACGAGCCAAGATAGAGATTAGAGTGCAAAAAATAACAGTGAATCTGAAGCACGGGAAAGTGATTTGGTGCCTCTTTGTGTAGGTAAAAGGCGCTACTCATTTGCAGACCACAGCCTTCTGAACCAGACATCTAAAACAATAAATGCGCAATATCCGGAAAGGAGACCCTTTTCCCACAAAGGCTCCTTCCTAAGCTACTTTCTCCACAAACCGGCTCCATTATGGCATTGTTCTTCTGGGGGCTATATGGATTTGATTTCCTGCTCCCACCCTGGTCCCCTTTCCCATGCATGCTGGTCTATATGGCAAACTACACACCTTTGCCATGTGCTCACTTTTTCCAAATCCTGCTATGAAAGCAAAGGACTGAAAGGCTCTAGAAAGGACCAAAGGCAAATTTCATTTCACTGACCTTCTCTGAAAAGCTTGTAAATATTAAGAAGGGAGAGGCATCTGCTTGCAAATGAATTGGAAAGAATTGAACAATAATTGCCTTTTGCTTGACCTTCCAAAATCCTACTGATTTGTGTGGGCAGAGTTCTATTAGAGATCTGCTGAGTCAGGCTGTCTTTGTAAGCACTTCTCACATTGCAAAACGACACAAGCAATCTTTGGAAGCAGACATATAGGGACCAGAGCTACGATACAAAGATTGATTTTTAAAAGAGTGAACGAACAGATCAAACACTCTATTTAAAGCTCTATTATTTCAGCGTTAATACAAGTTAAGCTCAATAGGCAGCATTTGTGGCATAATGTTGATTACCACGAAACATAATTTCGTCTCGTCCATCCTTTTCTTTAAAACAGTACAAATCAAGGTTACAGTAAGGCACTTATATAAATGGAAGTAAATGGGGCCCATTTTTGGAAAGTTTAAAAGGCAGAGAGGTGAAACTTAAAATGTTATAAAAGCACTTACATTAATTCTGCTGTTAAAAATTGTGTATTATTTGACCTGTAAATTTGTTGTAATTTTTACGGTCGTTCTAAGGTTTACAACATTACGTTGTCATGGCAACGAAGTTGTAATAAAAACTTTTCACATTTTATCACACTAAAACCATGCTAACATATATATTGCTTACATCCAGTGTCTATTCTTTAGAAACAGGGAGTATTTACAGTAAATGTTTATGGATTGGCCCCATGTACTTTTATTGTAAGTGCCTCACTGTTACCCAGATTATTGCCTTTTTGAAAATGTTGTAGATTGATCTTGTATTGAACCCTGATATTCCTTTAATTTGGATTTAAGGGAATTATAATACAGCCAAAAGTGTAATTTTGTATTTTTTTGCAAACCAAGAACAGAATATTAACAACTCCCAATATAACTGTAAGTTGACAAACAAGAGGAGTAAGTATCATGCATTTTTCCATAAGTAATGAATGCAGTGAATAAAGGGCACATTCCTAGATATATAGAGGAAAGTATTGTGCTCCTCCCTTTCTCGCCAGGAATGGGGAAAATGGTGGAAAAGAAAAACCAATCTTAACTGCTTGCTTATGATTTTGAGCTTTTTGAGGTTACCAACTATTTCCATCCTGACTGAGTCATCTGGCTCACTTGTTACCTTTCACTTCTCTTCTGTTCTCCAGCAGGAAAGTTCCAGTGGTGGAGATGGACAGAGTGGCTCGATTAAAACTGAGGATAGGAGCATAACCATCAAAGAGGGTTCCCACAACCTTAAACATCAATGATAACACATGTAAGGATTTCTCGTTGGGTTTCTCTGGTTTTCTTCATTTGTTTTTTGTAAAGATAAATGTAAAAAGGTCTAACGCCTGCAGTTTAGATTACTGCAGATGGTCAGGGGAGGAGGGGGGTAATTTTAGCACTTCTCCAAAGTGTGCTTTTTAGAACATGTTCATCTATTTTAATATATCTGTAAGCAAATTTTCCCGTTTTTCATGTTGACAATAAAAAAGTTGTTGATGGTCATAAAATTGACGTTGTAATGCATTGGGACACAGCCCAACCAACAGAACACTATGCAGGTGTCTCAGAATTTATTTATTTTTTTAAAGTTAAAGTGCTTTTAACTTGACACGACGTCTAAAAAACGAGATGCTGAAAAAACAGCAAGAAGCAGCGCAAATGGTCAAAAGTGTCCATCTAGAATATTTTTACACAGAAAAACAATTTTAAAAAACACAGCAGACTGATGCAAAAATGTGTTTGGTGCAAACGGCCCCTAAAGGGTGAAGAAAACTCTGTGCAAAGTGGAAAAAGAATAAAGTTTCAAAGCCAAAATGTTGGCAGAGACCTTACTGCGTGCTTTCCATATCATATCATCTTTTCACTAAACCACTTTTATCAATAAACCTTCATAAGAAGATGCCTTACAATGCTCCTTTAATTACTGCTTCTCATATGGCGAGAAATTCCATGGGTAGCATTGTAATTTACTCTGGACTGCTGAGCTGATGGCTTTCCTTGTGTTCAAGGGGCTGTGTTGGTTTGGAAAGTCAGCTGGTGGGTGTCAGGCTCCAGGGGGAAAGTTGACAGACAGGTGTGACTAGCTCTGCCTAAACAGGTGAAGAGTCATATGCTCTGGTGTACCCACCCCTCCACATGCTAAACTCATAAACAAACTTTGTCACACACTTTTTGACTAGGAGAAGATATGAAGTGACCAACTATCCTTCATTCCAGCTTCCATACAATGGAAGGCATTCATGTCCAGAGGGCATTTGAAGAGCACGAGTCAGGACAACTACTGGACTCAGCAGTGCTCTCTTATAAAGAACAATACAGATTTATTATTACAGTGTTTTCTGTCCAGTCATCATTGTGCCTAAAGGTCACAAAGCTAGCTTCTGTAATGAGATGTACACTACCAAATGTTTTAACACACCTAACAATTTTTTATGATTACTAATTTCCACATCTTTGAATAATAGTAGTCATCAAAACTATGTTATCGCCAAGAGGCAGAGGTGTGCAATTTTTTTGTGTGTGTCCTCAGACTGGCCTCCTAAACAAGTGTCAGAAATTTGGAGAATATATCTCATTCCTTTCAAGAGTTATAACTTTTAAAGTAAAAGTGGCCACACCCACTTTGTACATTTTGGCGTATTGTTGTGACAATGAATCAAAATGTTTTTTTTTTTTTTATAATTATTGATAATGAGACTCTAGAGAATCTCTCTGCACTACTTTGGTTCAGATCGGATGAACGACTTAGGACTTGTTCGAAAAAGTGTGTTTTTTAAATAATCTAAAATATTAACTATTTTAAATAGAACTATTGGTTCTTGAGGCAATGTTGTAATATGATATTAATAATGTATGTCTGTGTGAAACATACACTTATTGAGCACTTTATTAGGAACACCTGTTTACCTACTTATTTATGCGATTATCTAATCACCCAATCATGTGGCAGCAGTGCAATGCATAAAATCATGCAGATATGGGTCAGGAGCTTCAGTTAATGTACACATCAACCATCAGAATGGGGAAAAATAGAATCCCAGTGATTTCAATCATGACATGATTGTTGGTGCCAGACGGGCTGGTTTGAGTGTTTCTGTAACTGCTGATCTTCAGGGATTTTTACACACAAGAGTTTACTCAGAATGGTGCCAAAAACAAAAAACATCTAGTGAGCAACAGTTTTGTGGGCAGAAATGCCTTGTTGATGAGAGAGGTCAACGGAGAATGGCCAGACTGGTTCGAGCAGTAAAGTGTTCCTAATAAAGTGCTCAGTGAGTGTACAACCAATTGCACGCATGTAAAACACGATAGCGCCTCCCAGTGGCCATTTTTTATTTTTTACATTTTGCACAACGCTCTTGGAACAAGAGACAAATAGGCCTATCATGTTTTGTTACGATCTGCCTTTTATTTAACCCTGTCTAATAGCTGCTGAAATTTGATCGGTCGATGGCCATGTTTTTCAAGATATGCTACTGTCCTCATAGACCCTGACAGCACCTTGGACAATGACACTGCATGCAAAATTTCAAGCCGATCGGACCAATGGTTCCATAGTTAGAGCCATTTTTACGTTAGTCACTTGGTATAGCCTTGCAGTTTTTTTTCACATGTCCTCGGCTTGACCTCCTACATAAGTATCTTATGCCGATATTGTCGGCCGATATTAGCCTTTCACTGATATATCGGTATCAGCGTATATTTTACCGATATGCGCCGATGTGAAAACTTTTTTCCAGAACATATAATGCAGAAAACAATGCTTTAGAATTGGTGTCATAGCGTAGTTTGTCCAGCAGATCGCGCTCAGACTCCATTGTTTACAGAGCTGAGCTGACGGTGGCTCTTCAGTGGTCTCTTCTCGGTAAGTTGCTATCTAGTTTGTGAAATACATACTGGAAAGTTATTAAACAATGACCCCATCATTTTCCCTTTTCAATATTACTAATATAACATTAACCCTGTCCCTGACAACCATGTCACTCATGTTTATCTTTGCCATTGTTTGCTATGTTAGCCAGCTAAAATTTGTCAGTGCAGTAAGTAATGTAGCAGATTGAAAGGTAAGCATCAGAGCATCTTTTTGCAGCTCAGCAGACAACGGTGCGGTGGTGAATTGTGTCTGTTGAGTGTTGATTTCACGCTATATTATTACATTGTTGGTGAAACACAAATGCTGTAAAGTAAAAAAAACCATGTCAATCTTTTACTCTCCGTGACAACGAGCTTATAGCTATCTAGCTAATCACGTAGCTACTTTCATTGTTGTCAGCTGAGTGGAAGCTAATGAGTAAACATGTATTCACCAAACTGTTTTGTTCAGGATTCATAGTTTGGTACTCCCTTCAACCGAACAATTCCAGGCGTTGCATTTACAAAATGTAATATTTAAAAGTCTGGTTTTCCACCGTTGAAAGTTTCCCCTGAACTTGTACCGCAGAATACGGTGTAACACCGCTGCCGCTGTTTATCTGGACTCGGCAGGATTAATATAGTCAGCTTTTGACTGATACTAAACAGTAATACTGATGTTTATTTAGCTATTTATTTTATTTTTATTTATTCTTTATTTTAATGGTCAGCATTTGACTAATACTAAACATTAATACTGATGTTTATTTAGCTATTTATTTTATTTTTATTTATTCTTTATTTTCTCAGTGTTCATTTCTAGAATTTGTTGACAATGTACAATAATTGTCAAATATTCTTTGATAAAAATATTTGTTTAAGAAAGCAGCCTTCTGAGTACCTTTGCATAGTCATATCGGTGAAAAATCCACATAGAAAAGGTCTGTTTTCATAGCTCAAAAATTAACTATATCAGCCACCATATCGGTAATAATATCAACTGAATTTTCCCCCTCTAAAATCGGTATCGGTCTCAAAAATCCCATATCGGTTGGGCTCTAATCTTAAATTTTGTAAAAATATCCCATTCGCAAAAGTGGCCACACCCACATATTACATTTTGGTATACTGTTACAATGATTAATTAAAAGTTCAAATTTTTTCGATAATTATTGATATTGGGAATCTTTCTGCACTGGTTTGGTTCATATCAGCCAAACAGTTTGAAAAAGTAGGTTTAGTAAAAAGTCTAAAATTGTTGAAAATCTAGAGGGTGGAGCTAAAATTTGACAAAAACGATTTGATTCACAATTACCCAAGGAATCACATGGAAAAAAGAATTTTGTTTCTTGACCTTTGTTTTGTTCACTTTAACACCCTTCATTGGCATATATAGCCAGCCGGAGTACTACTAAGTCTCTAGGCCTTATGGTTTGGTCTGCACAATCAGTTTTAGGGCAGAATAATAATAATAATAATAATAATAATAAAAATCCTTACAATTACAATAGCGTTTCAGCACTTTGTGCCTGAACACCTAATAATTTACATTTTTGCTTTGTGAACAAATATACGAGGCACACTTTTTCTACAAAACTAAATTCAACAGTCAGACATTAGGCTTTAGATTAAAAGATTTTTAAGACCATGAGAAACATAAATTCAATCAAGTGTGTCCAAAACTTTGACTGGTATTGCATAGTTACAGTTGTCCTTATCTCTGTGGTTGCAAGTATGTCACGTCTCCTCACCGTTCAGAGCAGTGTGTCACTGTGTAAACTTCATTACCTCTGCCTGAGATCTGTATCTTCCTGTGAGAAGTTTTGCTCTATAGCTACTCTGTGGAATCTCGGGTGAAACCGCACTGTGGCACGTGAAGGTATGCTGCAATTCCTCTTAGCTCTGAAATCTGATGTCACATATTCATCAAACATCAGAAGTTATTTGCTTATGTTCAAATGTTTCCCAAAGCTATGAAACACAATCTTGTCTAAACTACTACTGACATGAGGTGCATTTATTTGAATGTTAAATTATGCTCAGCAAATGACAGCCGTAGCATAACATGGTATGACAGCTTTGAATGAGTGAAAGGTCTGAGACAACACCACAATTCAAAACTCGAACACTAAGGTTCTTGTTGTGTGCTTGTTGTTGAAGTTACTGTTGACTATCAGAAGAAGGTTGAGGATGACACAGACAGGAAGAAATGTAGTAGTTTCATTGACACTCTCTCACTCTTACTCTCTTTTTAGCCAGGAATTTAACAGTGACTGCTGGGTCTAAGCCAGTGATTGCTTAACTGTGAGATGGCACTAGTGCATAAACAGATACTAACAGTCAGTCTGTCCGACCTAAAAGAGGCTGAGAAGATCAACAAACTTCTAATCCACTCATACATAATTTTATATGATATGTACTTTAACAGTACTTCACTGGCGCTTCTCTGTTTATATCACTCTGCTTGTCTACAAGTTACATTTCAAAAACGTTGCAAAAAGTTGATGCTGCATTGGCTTCGTTTGAAACAATTTTTGGTGGCGGCTTAAAATTAGATGAAAGAATTGGCTATGTTGAATCAAAAAAAGGTAAATGTTAAAGGAATAGTTCACCCCAAAATTAAAATTCAGTCATAATTTATTAACCCTCATGTTGTTCCAAACCTGTTTGACTTTCTTTCTTATGCAAAACACAAATGGTGCTAAAAACAATGTAAGTTTTCACGTGAACATGCATGCCACTGTGAACGAGCTTCTCTCATGGCGCACATGAACGTGCAAAAGATGCAAATATTTTCACTGAAAAATTATTTCAAATTCAGTTTGTTTCTCACAAGAATCTAACAAATGCCTTCAGAAGACATGGAGTATGATGCATGAGTCGCATTGACTACTTTCATGATACTTTTGGGTCTTTTTTTAAGCTTTAAAGTGAGGCTCTTTCCATTGTTACTGTAATGAAAAAATGGATTAAAAAAAGAAAAAAGAATCATACAGGTTTAAAAACAACATGAGGTTGAGCAAATTATGACAGAATTAAAATTCTGGGGGGCGAACTATTCCTTTAATTACTTGTTTAAAGAGCTTGAAAGTCATCTTTTCTACTTGTATAACTCTGCGATTTTTACGAATAAACTAAGAAAATAATATGAACTCAAATCAGTATTTCTTGTCCATTTATTTATTCAACCTAGTCTCATAAAATGAACGTTACTTTAACTAAACTGTGCAAACTCAGTTTTACATGCCGTGTTCTACATTTTGTCGTAATTTCCTGGTGAAATGAACACTAGAGGCTCTACAACAACTGTTCGTTTTATTCACTTTCACACAAATCACAACTACAATGGCTGATTATGACTTTATAAACCTTTATATTTCACACTATTACTCATAAACTGCTATCATGTTATGCAATCTAAACACTTTTACTATAACGCATCATTTGAAAAACAATACACTTTAACACTTGCATTACAGACCCACCTACATTAACACACTTACTGCAACATGATTAAATTGTACGGTAGCTCACCTCATAGAGTGTTGGAATTTGAACTTGGAGGACTGTGGCTCGAGCCCAGCCAGGCATGCTAGCTGACACGTGAGACAAAAGTGTCATAGAAGTGACACGAAATGACGTGGTTCCTTAAGAAAATGTGCTTTTCATGTCGCATTTGCTTTTTTTGGCACTACTGAGTAGGTTTAGGTGTTGGTTTAGGGTAAGGATGTCAGTTTTGTTTACCTCTCATTTGCTTTTTGGTTAGGTTTAGGTTCAAGTTCTAAGTTAGGGAGGTATGTTTTACTCATTAAAACCTCCATTTAATATTCATCTTAAAAACCTTATCTGATTACTACACCATTTCACTCACTTTTAGCACCCTTCGCTGGACAGTTTACTGGGAAACTGCAGCAAAATATGTAATGAAGCATGTAATCTGGTCAGAAAGTCATTTTCACAACAAACACCTTACAAAACTCTGAAGCAAACCGGAGGATGAATTCAGCTGTTTCTGGAGACTGTTTCTCAAATCAATATTTCATGAAAAATGTTATTATTTATTTGGTAATACGCTGTAAAAACTACAGTCAGCCAGTCATTATCACACAATAAATCCTTCAGTGTGAAACCCCTCTGCTCTGTGTCATTTATTTTTGTGGTAATGACCAGCTGACTTTAGATTATCTCTTACAAATCGACCAGAGCAATAAATTGACCAATATCGGTGCCTGCTTGTCAAAAGTGTTAACTCTTCCTTGTATCAGTTTCAAAATTTACAACAGCCCAGTCAATTGATAATGCTGATAAATTTCTGCTTTTACATATAGCAACCAGTCATATTGCTCTCTAGTGTTTGGTATCTCTAGTTATTGGTCAACCATTAATGTATGTATTCCATGTGATATGTTCACTTGCATTCAAATCATGTTAGCCAGTCATTACATAATCTAAACGCAAAAATATATCAACAATCAGACCCCTCCCCCTTGCATGGCTTTGCACTACAACCACATATATTTCACTTTCTGTAAGCCCCATACTGACACAGCAGAATTGTCCCAGCTGGTTTTGTTTAGTATGGAACGTGCTGTGGTTCTTACCATGGCTCGATACTTCATCTTTGCGTTCTTCCCAGAATGTTGCTGTAACTATATAAATGATTTATATTTCCAAAACAACGGCTCTCGTTTGAAAAAGTGCGCCGCATTTGTTATTTTAACTTCTGCTCCATGTGTGGGAGCGTCCCAGCTGCCATTTCTTCAGCTTTAACTTTCCTCTCCTTCTTTGCGTTTCTTTCTTTCTTTCTCTCTCTCTCTCTCAATCTCCCCCTTGCTGCCTATGGAGGAACGAGTCAGTCCTTCTGAAAAGTGACACACTCCCCCTCTCTGCTTCCCTCGGCTTGTTCGCTCTGTCCTCCTGCAAAGGGATTTACAGTGAAAGCTAAAAATTGGGCCCCCTGTAGTAGCCCTATGCACCTGTCCTTATAAACCAGCCTTTGGCTGTTTAAAAATAATAAAGGGCTAGTTCTTCCATGGAACACAAAAGGAGATGTTAGACAGATGTTAGCTTCAGTCGCCACTTTCATTGTATGGAAAAAAGATGCAGTAAAAGGTAACTGAGACCAACTTACATACTGCCTAACATCATCTTTTGTGTTTCACAGAAGAAATTAAGTCATACAGGTTTGGAACAACATGAAGGTGAGTAAACTGACAATTTTCACCTTTGAGTGAACTATCCCTTTAAAGACAAAAGAAACACATATCTGGAAACGACCATCAAAATGTAAGGTAAAACCAATAAAAACATGCCGTCTCATGCTGACAGACTCCAGGACTCAAGGATTTGGTATTTGGATCTTTGGAAATCTACTTAACTAGCATTAAGTGTTGGATGAAATGATGAAATGCAGCTATTGATTTTGCCAAGTGAATTTTCCTTCTCTTCCTGCCTTGGTCCACTCCCATTTTCCCCCCCCACCCGCCCTAATGCATGCTGAAGCAGATTTGAGGCAGATCTCAAATAGGGAACAGTCAAGGAGGCAAGACTGATATGCTAAAACTTGGCTCAGTTGCAAGAGATAGAAAAATGAGGCCAAGTGCACTTTGCAGTGCACACACAGGTCACATTCGCATGTAATTATGGAGGTATACTTTGAATTTACAGCCTGATGTCATAGGCATATCATTTTAACGTACAGCTTTAGCTATAGGTCTGATTTAAAGCTATTTGCTTTGGTTTATAAACACCTATAGAAACAGAGATAGAACAGATAGAAAGAACAAGAAGACCAAAACTAAAACTGATGTATTTTTACAGCTGAGGAAGTGTTGGAGGGCCCAGAGACTTATGAAGGATCTCTGCTAATTATCAACAAGATGTTTTGAAATAATGGCTGCAAATGCCTACATACAGAGTGCGAGCGAGCGAGCGAGCGAGAGAGAGAGAGCATGGTTAAGCCTTCCGATATCAGGTAAAGGGTTAATATGTCTAAAGACACACCTCACTTTCTCCACTCCACCCAAGATAAACACAACACACCACCTGTTACATCCAAAGACAGCACACAGGTAAATCTTAAAGGGATAGTACATCCAAAAATGAAATTTCTGGCATCAATAACTCACCTGAAAATGAATGGTGACTGAGGCCATTCTGCTAATCTTTTCAGTCATGCAGGTTTGGAACAACATGAGGGTGAGAAAATTATAACAGAACTTTCATTTTTGGGTGAACTATCCCTCTAACCAAGGTACCTGTAGCTCAACTGGTGCAATAGCAGCAATGCCAAGGTCATGGGTTCGATAGCCAGGGAACAAACATACTAATAAATGTAAACCGTGAATGCACTTCAAGTCACGTTGGATAAAACCATCTTCCAAATTCATGACGTACAATGCCAATGTACAATGCAAGGTCACTACCTATGCTCATCCAAATGACATAATTCTGCATAGAGAAGCTGTAAGGCTGACATCTATGAAACAGACTGCCCTCTTACACGATTTTAAGGCTTTCCATAATACAGGAGAGCAGCAGTGTCGTGTTAAAGTTGCAATTGAGACACGGTGTGAGTTTGTTGCACCAATTAATGCTAATAAATCCTAGCCTCTTTCTGTCTCTCCTATCAATCAATCTCTCACACTTGCAAGCTCCTCCCACTTCGGCCAACATAGAGACCACGCCTGCTGGAATCTGAGTAGCCTAATATTTTCCAGATGGTGCGAGCTAGTCTCTCTCTCTCTCTCTCTCTCTGTGTGAACATTGACATTACAGTACCAACATGTAAGAACAGGTTACAGCTCTATACTGAGCCGAGCACTACACACTACCAGTCAAAAGTTTGGACATGCCTACTTCTTCCTTAATATTACTGTTTTCCACATTTTAGAATAATAGTAAAGTCATTAAAACTATTAAATAACACAAACAGAAGTATGGGAATAATGCAGTGACAAAAAAATGAACAATAACAATAAACAAATAAAAACTCATATATTTTAGCTTCTTCAAAGTAGCCACCCTTTGCATAAATTACAACTCTGTTCCCTCTAGTGTTCAGATGTATATTTCCCTTTACTATTAGTCCAACTAATCCATTTGAAAAAAAAAAAAAAAAAACATTGCTTTGTAAAGAAATTAATAAGTAGGCACAGTTTATATTTGTCTACAAAACTAACTTCAACTTTACTGATCTCAGATAATTTTGCACACGCACTTCTATCATTGTGTGTACACTAAACTTTTAATTTTGACGAGCAGCTGTGGTCAATAGATTACAATGGTTGTCTATGAAACGGGATAAACAAACAACTGTTTGAAATCATCCCATTGTCCGGTCTCTTTGATCATATCATATCCATCTTTTAAAACCTGTCTTATTGCTGTCCTTTGATCTCTGGCAATAATGACAAGTGTTAGTGCCCCACCTTTTTACATTAGGGCTGTCAACAGGGCTGAGAAACTAATTTCTAAATTTACACTGAAATATTACCAAAATTTGAATTATATTCAAATTTTTAAGACATTATTTCAGGTAGGGGGACAAATCTGATTTCGACATTGTCTCCTACGTCCAAAAGAGGGCGCAAAAAAAACTATATAAACCAATCAGCACCGCATTATAGCGATTGTTTATTGTAACAACATATTTGGCTGTTAACAAATGTGTTTAATGATAAAGTCTTAAGTCAAGAAAAGATTAAGCCATTTTGTATTCTCAAATATTAAGTAAAAAGTTAAATGAAAAAAACACTTTAATAGACTGTTCTATGTTAACTTAGTGTTGTACAGTAGCCTATACCAGGCCATGTTACTACAACGCACTCAAGCTCCATAATACTGGTGGTACCACAGTGCTTTTCATTAAATACAGTTGTATGTACGTGGTTAATGCTCATGCAGTGTGACGCTGATAAGAGAACAAGGCACAGTCAAGACACAACTGCCAAAGACCTCCACCTCTGGGGACACTTCACTCCGAACACATACCTCTTTTTCTATGCAAGCATGCGCTGGGCGGATATGTTTGACTGTTGCATCGTATCTCGCTGTTTTTCATTGTCTCTCACAGTAATGATGCATTTGTTTAGACACTGTGTTAATAAAAAAGGAAATTCAACCTTTAAAAAGTGGCTTGAGACACCCACATTCTGTTTTATCCTAAGAATGTAAGTTGTCATCAGTGCTTGGCACACATCCAAAATTCGAAGGCTCATTTTAGCATTCAAATGTGCATTCTTATCTTCGAATATTTGTTGAACTCAATTTCAATTTGACAGCCTTGTACATGGCTATAGAACGGAGCCAAACATGACAGTGAAACAGTGAAAAAAAAAAAAAAAAAAAAGATGAACAGAACAGACAGGACATTTTCTTGGACATTCTACAAAATCTCCTTTTGTGTTCCATGAAAGAAATCGTAGAGTTTTGGAACAAAATGAGGGTGAGTTAATGATGACAATTTATTTATTTTTTTTCCTTTAAGAGTATCCTGAACCCTGCTGCTGTTAAATAAATACAGGTAAAAGAGGCTTACAACAATCAGTCTGAGTGTACCAGACTCTGTGGACTCAAAGTCACCCTACAGGTCACTGGAAGAGTAGGACACGCACATCCTCACATGACCATCTGGTGCAGAAACAAATACTAAGAAGTTTTGTTTGTTATGTGAGGGGTTCTGGTCCTTAGAATGGTCAAATTACATCCGTGGGAAATTACTAATGGAAACTCTGGGTTTTTTCCCTGCATGCATGCCTGTCGTATTCTCACCCCATTTGTTCTCATGTTGGCCAATTTAAATCCCCTTTCCTTCACTTCCTCTGTCTGAAACTTAATATGCAGAATCGTCTTATGTGCTGCCTTCCAATTCACATACTTAAACTATGCACTAAAGTAAAGTACTTTGCTGGTGAGAATGTACATATAGAAAGACTGTAGGCTATTGGGACATATTGGAACTTACTACCACATCTTTAAGTTGTGTCTTGAGACAAACAGACTTACGGTTTTCCCATAGTGAACTATTAAACAGGCCTAAAATCTCATAGACTTTCAATGAAATCTTCTGACTGAATCTACTCCAAATTTGAAGGTACATCCACCTACCTTGGTGCAGTTATTTTAGCCTATTTTGACTTTGTATTTCTTTATGTTTCAAACCGATCAGACTTCCATTACACTTTTCCTGTAGTAAATTATTACAAATCCCCCAAAAATCCCCCCTACACCTACACTGAATGCTTGTGTTGTAAAACTCCATCTGTCAAACAGTTTAACTGTATTATTGAGTTGGAGGTCAGCTGGAGTGGTGCTCGGAGATGGGAAGTGTGGCGGCCTTTGAGGAGGGGTCCTTCAGTAGAATGGGGAAGTACAATGGGTTCGTGGAGAAATGGGGTGGGTATATCTCATTTATGGATGGGTGATTATTTTTATTATTTGTTTATTTATTTATTTTATTTTTTTGTGTGTGTGTCTTTATAATTTGTGAACACTGGGATGTTGTTGGGGCCAAGGTAGGGTTGGTGATTGGGAGGGGTAAT
The DNA here is from genome assembly GCF_019703515.2 of Myxocyprinus asiaticus. Classification (NCBI taxonomy): domain Eukaryota; kingdom Metazoa; phylum Chordata; class Actinopteri; order Cypriniformes; family Catostomidae; genus Myxocyprinus; species Myxocyprinus asiaticus. The sequence goes on along the minus strand of NC_059374.1, from coordinate 29,130,723 downwards.
AGTAGGGGTTAAGATTGATTCTCTGTATATATATGAGAATCACTAAAAATTGTTAATCTGAAAAAAAAGAAGAAAAAAAACTCAAATTTTAGAGTTATTACAAATTATTTGTTTAGTTTCAGTTTTTTCCAATCATATGAGTTTTTAATTCTATTTCAGTTAGCGAACAAGTTTAATTTTTTTTAACGATAATACTACTGTTTTGAAAATCTTAGCTTAGCAACCTTCTAGCAACTGTCTAACAGGAATCACTTAAAAGACCTTAGCAACCATTTAGCAATGCCAACCATTCAGAATAGCCTACCTTAGCAACCAATAAGCAATTATCTAGCAACAACCTAGCAACCACCAAAAACATGCTTGTGATGTAAACAGTCAAACAGTTCAAATGTAAACACATACAAAGGCTTTATCAATCTGTATCTATCAACTCTCTACCAACCCCAAGAGTAGCTTAGCAACATCTTCCCTTACAAAAATCAAGAGTTCCTGGCAAATTTGCCACAAACTTCCCGCAAATTCGCCACTGATCATTTTCATATGCAACTGAGCTTTGCGGCAAACTTGCAGCAAACTGTCCCTTGTTGCCAAAGGTTTGCTGCAGGTTCGCCACTACCAGTGAAGAGCTGCAAACTTCTGGCAAAAAACTGCGGTGAATCACAAGCTCATTTGCATGTGAAAATAATAAGTGGCAAATTTTGGGCTAGTTTGCTAGAACTCCAGATTTTTCACATGCAGCAACCCAAAACACCTTTGAAAATCCTGTGTTAGAAAAACGCATCCGAACACTAGTAGAGGTCAGTGAGAAAGAGAAGCCTGTAGATATAGTTTCAGATGCGGTTAGTACAGCGAGCAACACACACACTTTGGTACCGGCTGTAGAGTCCCTGCAGCAGGGCATTTGGATGACGTCTTGGCAGCATACTCGTAGGGCAAAGTGATACTACTCTCCTGTTCCTGTTAGGATTTCCAATAGATTCTACCCACTCAGCTCTGGTTATAGGTGATTCTATTGTAAGGAACATGGAAATAGAGACTCCAGCCACCATAGTAAAATGCATTTCGAGTGAAAGAGCATCTGACATCAAATCAGATTTACAAGTGCTGGCGAATGCTAAACGTAGATTTTCTAAGATTGTTATTCATGTCGGCACTAACGATGTTCGGCTTTGTCAGTCAGAGATCACTAAAGATAATGTTAAAGAGGTGTGTGAACTTAAAAAAAACAAAATACGCAGAATAGCATAGGACTTATAGACATCTGGACGAGTTTTGGGGTAGACCTGACCTGCTAAAGAGAGACGAACTCCATCCCTCCAGGGAAGGTGCTGCTCTCCTTTCTAGTAATTTGGCTCATATTCTTACAAGTGATATTGTTTGACTAACTGGGGCCCAGGTCAGGAAGCAGACAAACTGGCTACTCCGAGCATCTGCTAGCTGCCTTGAGACATCACACAGGTCACATAAACTACACCACATTGAGACTGTATCACCTAGATATCATATAGAGACTGTGTCTGTTCCCCGAAGTACCAAACACAAAACCCTCACTAAGTCATTTAGAAAAAATTTGACTGATATCAAACTTAAAAAAAAAAAAAAAAAAAAAACATTAAAGAAAAACATCATATAAAAGGTAGGGCTACTAAACATTAGATCACTTTCATCCAAAGCACTAATTGTAAATGAAATTATTACAGATAACAGTTTAGATTTGCTCTGTTTGACTGAAACCTGGCATATGCCGGATGAATATATTAGTTTAAATGAGTCTACTCCCCAAGGTTATTGTTATAAATATAAGCCTCACCTGAAAGGTCGAGGAGGGGCTGTTAGAGACATTTTGGAGAGGGGAAATACGGGACAAAACACAAATTATTCAGAATAAGTCGGGACACTAGAAAAAGTGCTTAAATACAGGACTGTCCCGGGAAAAAAACGGGCTGTCTGGCCACCCTACTTGAATGCTGCACTCAGCAAAAGTCACTCAATTGACGCCGTGTTATCGATCAGGTAGAACTATTCTTTCAACCACTAAAGATAGCTTCACTAATAACCTTCCAGATTTGTCTCAAATACTCAGTAAACCAAAAGATTTAGAAGAACTTTATGTAATCACAGAAAATATAAAGTCTTCTCTAGGACTCTTGATAGTGTCGCCCCCCCCCTTCGATTAAAGAAAATTAAAGAGAAAAGCCCTGCACCGTGGTACAATGAACACACTCATGTTCTCAAGAGTGCAGTTCGAAAAATGGAGCGCAAGTGGAAGAGTACAAAATAAGAGGTCTTTTGCATGGAATGATAATGTCTCTAGCTACAGAAAGGCTCTACAAGCTGCCAGGTCTGCATATTTTAGCAAACTCATAGAAAATAACCACAATAATCCTAGGTGTTTATTCAGTACTGTGGATGAATTTGTAAGGAATAAAGCTTTGACTGAACCAGATATTCGATCACAGCACAGTAGTAAAGACTATTAATTTCTTTAATTATAAAATTGAAATCATCAGAAACAAAAGCGGAATTATGCAACCATCTGCAATAGCACCTCTGAAGACAGTGTCTCATATTATTCCCCAAGAGCAACTTCAATCCTTTGTTGTCAAAGGACAGGAAGAGCTAAACAAACTTATCAAAATCAACAACATTTATGTTAGATTCAATATTAATCAAGCTATTAAAAGAGGTGTTTCCTGTAATATCAGAAACTCTTCTTAATATTATTAACTCCTCATTATCCTTAGGGCGTCTGTGTAAACGAGGAATTGTCAGATCAAACTAAAGTTTAGTATGGAGTGCTACAAGGATCAGTTTCAGGGCCTCTCCTTTTCTCCTTATATATGCTTCCCCTGGGAGACATTATCATGAACTGTGGAATTAGTTTTCACTGTTATGACGATGATACCTAACTTTATATTTCCTCAAAACCCGACAAAAATTCACAATTCTCAAAGTTAGCAGAGTGTATCAATGATTTCAAAGATTGGATGGTTAGAAATTTCCTTCTGCTCAATTCCGACAGAGGTACTAATTATTGGACCAAAAACCTCTAAAAATAAGATGCTAAAATATAATTTCACTCGATGGATGTAATTCAATGAATGTACTTTCACGTCGTCTTATACAGTGAAGAACTTAGGTGTTATATTTGATAGCAATCTGTCCTTTGAAAACCACATTTCCAATGTTTGTAGAACAGCATTTTTCCATCTAAGAAATATCGCTAAGTTACGACACATGCTCTCTGTGTTTAATTCCAAAAAAATAATTCACGCGTTCATGACCTCAAGACTACATTGTTGTAATGCATTACTGGGAGGATGTCCTGCAGGTTCCATAAATAACTTCAGTTATTTCAAAATGCAGCAGCTAGAGTGCTGACTAGAATCAAGAAATATGATCATATCAGCCCAATCTTAGCATCGCTACATTGGCTACCTGTTAAATTTCGTATTCATTTTAAAATACTTCTAACTACTTACAAAGCTTTGAATGGTCTAGCTCCACAGTACTTACAGTATGTGACCTTCTATCACCCAATATTCCACCACGTTCATTAAGCTCGCAAATTTCAGGGCCTGGGTAGTTCAGTGGTAAAAGACGCTGGCTACCACCACTGGAGTTCACTAGTTAGAATCCCAGGGCATGCTGAGTGACTCCAGCCAGGTCTCCTAAGCAACCAAATTGGCCCGGTTGCTAGGGAGGGTAGATTCACATGGGGTAACCTCCTCGTGGTCGCTATAATGTGGTTCGTTCTCAGTGGGGCATGTGGCGAGATGAGCGCGGATGCCGCGGTGGATGGTATGAAGCCTCCACATGCGCTATGTCTCCGTGGCAACGCACTCAACAAGCCACATGATAAGATGCGCGGGTTGATGGTCTCAGACGCAGAGGCAACTGAGATTCATCCTCCACCACCCGGATTGAGGCGAATCACTACGCGACCACAAGGACTTAAAAGCGCACTGGGAATTGGGCATTCCAAATTGGGTGAAAAAGGGGAAAAAATCCCCCCCCCCAAAAAAGATCGCAAAATTCTGACCTGTTAATAATACCTAGAATATCAAAATCCACAAAAGGAGGTATATCCTTTTCCTATTTGGCTCCTAAACTATAGAATAGTCTTCTGAAGTTGGTTCGGGACTCTGACACTCTCAATTTAAATCTAGACTAAAGACTAGAAGTCGACCGATATATCGGTTTTGCAGATTAATCATCACTGATAACATATTTCTGGAACTATCGGTTATCGGCAAAAATCAACACCAATAGTTTTTCCCCATTGCGTCCAGTGCTGGAGCGGCTGGGAAGGGTCCGCTGTCATTACACAGTATGAGAGCGGCCTCTAGAGGTGAAATAAAAACGTCATTGTTGCCTTGTGGTGTTTGTTTTGACACGTGAGACTACACTCTGCATGGAGCGGAACAGTTCAGATGCGGATTTAAAACATTAACAATGAAAAAGTATGTATACAGTACACTACCCATTCGTCATATCATTATAAATAATTCATTTGTTGACAAGATGCTGCATTAGTAGAGAACAGCAGTATGTTTGCCGACAAGGCTGAGAGGACACTAACATTAAAGCTAATCTCAAGCGGTTAGAACAATGTGACAAAAATACACTCAAGTCCTACTCAAATGTTTAAATATCACGATTGTTACCATCTATTACCATCTATTTGCATTAGTTTATATCCAGCTGGTCACATTTGTGCATTCGTTAGCCAGCTAAGTTGCATATTTAAAGCTAGTGACGTGAGAAAGCAAATTAATATCTTCATCTTCAGCCAATAGAAACGTATAAACAAATCAGAAACACATCTGATTTCAATTCAATTTTTTTTATCCTCACTGTAATACAATGACCTCAGATCGACCACATTCTTGTGCTAAAAAAAAAAAAGGCTAGACATAGTGCAACAAATACAGTTTAACAGAAAGCAGGTGTTTCAATATGCTTTTAAAGTTCTTTTTAATTAGACACATCATCTAAAAAACAGTGCTCCTGCACGAGACGCTGAATAAACAAAAACAAAGTGAAACAAAGACGTTTGTCTAGCGCAAGTTTACATAGAATAACAAATGGATGGTTGCAAAAGTGTTCAGTGAACAGCCCATTACAGTTGGTGGAGGTCTTTGGTCATTGTGTCTTGCTCTCTTATACACATTTCTCAGATTAAGCAATGAGTTGTTTAAATGCTTTGTCAGAAAAGATGTTCAACTTGGAAATGTGTGTCTCGAGATTCTCGCATTCGGTTCCAATATGTTGTGTTCCGTCTGTTTGAACATCCCCTGGCCTGGGCTCATAGTCTGAGCTGCTTCACCACCATGTTCAGCCGAATACCACTGCTATCTGTTAGAGCTGCACGATTCTGGATAAATTGAGAACCACATTTTTTTTTTTTTTTTTTTGCTTAGAATAAAGATAATGATTCTCTCACGATTCTGAAGAAAAAAAAATATTTCAGTGATTTTTCAAAACCTGGACATAAGGGTATTAAACAAAGTAACATATAATTTACTAGAGGTTCTAACAAAATGTTCTCTGCTTCAATTTATACAAAAATGCAGTAAAGTTAATCAAATATATACATTTAAAATGTCCTAAATCCACAAGAGGACGCAACAAATACATTATAAACCAAACAGCATCTTGTGATTATTGCAAAAAAAAAAATCATTTATAATTATAATAATCCTGTTAAAAAACTAACTGTAACTTTAACCTGTTTCTCACATGCTAAGTAAAAAGCAAAATGAGCAGAAAAAAGCTTCATTAACAGTTTTATGTTAACTTGGTATTGCACTTGTAAGCAAATAAGCAATAAAACTGTTATTTTTCAAAACCTTTTTTTTTTTTTTTATATATAAATATTAACAATTTAAATTAAAACAATGAGGCCTTTCAGTGTTTCTCTTATAATACTTGCTTCAAGCTTGTAAAGGAATTATTCAAGAGCCAGTAATTAAATAGAGAACAGAGTAAAAAGTTTTTCAGCAACAGTAGCAATTAAACATTAAAAAATAATATAAAAAAGGTAATTTAATACAAATGAAAGTACTTAAATATTTGACACTCTTTAATGTGTGATTATTAGATCCCATTAATACTGATTTGATGCAGTAAGAATGCCAGAATGACTATAACAGACATCATGCAGCTTATATACATTTAGACATCACACAAATCCAGCATTTTAAGAATTTGTCCCATCTGCTTATACATTAACTGCTGTGTTTTTAATATCACCTAAAGAGGTGTATTTTGATTAAAAGCTGGGCAGAGTCTTGTGCAGGAGCGCTGCATTCATCACAAAACACAAGTGCACAGGCAGAAACATGCATGTGAGCATTTGAAAGCAGCCGGCTGTAAGTAAACAGCGCACGGGTAACGAATTTAGTCAGATCTTGGTAATGCCGGTATTTTTGTAGCATCAGTGGCTATTAAAATATTGAACTGAACAGAGATTATGTCACACTCCTAGCTTATTGTGGCTGCACCCTACAGTTTGTAAAGCACTGTGGTGAACCATTGCGTTTTAGTTTATTCAGCATCTCATGCAGGAACACTGTGTTTTGCAGATGCCATATAAAGTTAATCACCATTTAAAAATGCGTCTTGAAGTGAATTTCGAATTTAAATTCGACCGCTTTACAAATGCATGCCACTGGAATCATTGTCGTATAGAAATGAGATCATGTGGGTGTCTGAATCGAGATCGCGATCTTTTAACGATTAATCATGCAGCTCTATTATCTGTGAATATTGCTACTCTACATATAACTGTACTGAATATAAACAATGTGGTATTTCACTGTTATTATGAAGCTTGAGTCTGGAGTAGTAGGAATGAGTGCAAGTGTAACACCATGTGAACTGTCTATTGAAGCGTAAATGAATCTGCCACAAGCTTACAGTCGAACTGCAGTGCACCTTACTGACCTCTGCCTGCATCACCTTGGTCAAAGGATGGACTACACTCTTAAAATGGAATACACAGATAATAAATTAATTGCAGCCTTCATCAGCCAAATAACAAAGGACAATGCATCTGTTTGCACTTCCGCAGTTAAATAAGAATGTAAATTCTATAAAGACTTTAGTCATTAATCTTACAGTTAATACAAAAGCTTTTTGATTAAACGTTGGCCCCTAACACTTACTTAGTTTACTCATTTTAAATCTTGACTTTACTACAAATAAATAACTAATATTGGCATTATATTCATGATGTTTAGCCAGAGGGGAACTTGCCCCCACAGTAAGCATGGTTTCCCCCAAGGTTATTTTTCTCCATTAACCAACATTATGAAGTTTTGTGTTCCTTGCCGCCTTAAGCTTGCTCACCGGGGGTCTAAATATAAAATAATTATATTTATATTACTTATTTTAAGGCACAATTTACAATCATGTAATTATTTATTAATTTTTTTTACAAATTTATTAAAACGTACTATTATGATTCGAAGACATATTACAGCTTTTTAAAATGATGAGTGTTGTGAAAAGATATACAAATAAAAATGACTTAACTTGACTTGAAACCATTTAGCAATGCCCAAGCAACCACTCAGAACACCTTAGCAACTGATTAGCAATGCCCTAGCAATAACCCAGAACACCTCAGCAACTTCCTAGCAACACCTCTGCAACCACATGGCTTTCAAATCTGAAATCTCTATTAAAACTGCCATAGTATTTAAACTACCCAAGGTCTAAATAACCTTTACACCTAATGGCTTTTAAAACTTTTTTTTAACTTTCAGATAAGACTTTCAATATTAAAACTTCCTTGAACAACTACACTTTTTTCAGTTTGAAATAATTAAGCTTTTAAAGCCTCTATAGGAGACATCAGTGCATGCTGTTCAGTACATGCGCTCCATGGTTGACTTTTCTACTCTCCTCCCTCTGACGGCCACACAGTGGTGAGTCATAGTTCAGTCACTGGACTCCTCTATGTACTCTTCTGGATCTCTTGTCAATAGTCTGGAAAAGTTAATTAAGCCATGCACAAACAAATCAATTTTCAATCCCTTTTGTTCCTGACCACAATCATTTCTTCCGTCCACATGAGTTTATTTGGAATTTGATCCTCCTCAATGCAAATGATGTAGGTGAGAGGCATTTTAATTCAAATTGTGTTTGATGAGAATTATGAAAATGTTTTGTCTTTGTACACACTCAAACCCTCCCCTTCTGTCCTTCTTTCTTCTCTCTCTGCCCCTCCCTCCTTCTCTCCGCCTACTCTGTTACAAGCCTATTTATACTCTCACACCAGGACAGGTCTATTTGTAGAAACTCCGAGTCGCACGGAGGATCATACACTGAGGCAGAAGATCAAAGCTATAAACTGTGTGGTGGGTCACTCTAACAGCAAAATGAATCCACTGGCCAGGGATGAGGATTTAAATGTATAGACAGAGGATCTCCAAAGCTTGATGAATGAACTTCGAAACCCAGTTCTGGTTGGTTCTAACTGGAGGAGTTTAGAGCTTGCAAAACACTTCCTCTGTGTTCTCGCTGACAACTAATTCAGCACTTCTAACAGCAGAAAAAAATCATAAACTCTGCACCTTTAATAACATAAAGCAGGCTGTTTTACTTTTGTTGTGTATTTTTCTTTCACTTTCTCCCTTTGCTTATGACTTAAAAGGAACAGTTCACCCAAAATAAAAAAATAAATAAAAAAAAAAGGTTATGATTTATTCAGCCTTTGGACTGTATGATTTTCTTTCTACTGCACAAAAGAAGACAATTTCAATAATGTACTCACTGCTCGTTTCAAAGCAATTATAATTAATGGGGCTTTGTGTTTTCATGCTTCTAAAAAGGATGCAAAAGCACCATAAAAGTTATCCATATGACTTGTGCCCTACATTCCAAGTCTTTTGAAGCCATACAATAGCTTTGTGTGATAAACAGACCAAAATTTAAGATGTTATTCACTGACTGACTCTCTGACCACATTTATGATACTTTTATGGTGCCTTTGCACTCTTATTGAGGATTCAAAGCTACAGTTCCGATTCACTGCAATTGCATGAAACAAAGTGACCAGCAGCCTACATTATAAAAAATTTCCTCCTTTTGTGTTTCACAGAAGAAATAAAGTCATACAGGTTTGGAACAACATTTGCATGAGCAATGACTGAATCTTCTTTTCTAGGTGAATTATTCCTTTAAGACACTTCCTGGGAATTTGGTCGCAGAAAATACAACAAAATGACAATAAATCTTTCTTTGTTTACTTATGTGTCAGGGCCTTGAGCTATGGGAGTGGTGAGAAAAGCCTGATACGGGAAAAGCCCACATGCATATCACAGGGAGAGGATAAAAATGAGAGAGCAGGAAAGGTGAGAAAAAGAATAGAGAATGGAATGATTTCTTGTTACGATCACATTTATAAGACCTGTAGAGGGAGGTAGTGAGGTACAGAGAAAATAAACTAAGAAGGGACTTATGGGACATCAATGAGACATGTTTGAAAGGGATTACATGAGGGAGGTCTATGATGGAGTGAGAAAAAAAACAGGAAAGAGAGTGTGAGTGCTGTGACGTCAGAACAGAAGAACGCAATGTATGTGGGTGTTAAACAGTCAGCACAGAACTGGGAACAGCAAAGCTGAGAATAAGTGATATAATGAGAAGGGAAACTTATCGCTGTCTCACTGCAATGTAGTAATCAGTGGATAAAACTCTTTGTTGTGATATAACTAAACAAGGTCACTGTGGCAACGTGTAAGTCAGGAAGTTGTATGTTGACTGAGTGTAAAACACACTCAGATCATCATTTCTCACTGCTTCATTCTTTCTCCCTCTGTCGTTTCCTCTCAGCCCTTCTCATCTCTGGGCTTTTTGAGTCATACAGCACCTCACATGGTAGTGTTAGTGTCTGTTTGCGCCCATTGATTAGAACATATTTTCAGAGGACTTTGGCTAGAAACATACTCTATGCAAGTATGCAAACGCTGACGTGAATGCTTGACCAATGCACAGACCTGTTGAATATACTTCACATGACATCCTGAGTTACTGTGGTGGCAACAAACCTCAGTTCTCAAGAAGGTGATAGAGTTACTTTCAAATTATTGTACAATTAAATCGGATGTGCTGTTATTCAGGTGGCTAGCATCAAAAATGTGGACGATAGTTTAACAAACTTTAAATAACTTCGCTCCAAACTGTTGCACCGCCATGAGAGTAGGTGACGAGAAAAAGTGAAAACTGTGTGTAAAAGAAATCAGTTTATGCAAATGTTCACTATTGTGCCCCTTGTGGCAGCACTGAGAATGCAACATCTACTCGCGTTATGAATTGTCGTCTGATACATTTCTGAATGCAACAAAACATAAAATTGAACTTGAGTACAAAGAAGGATTTCCATACATGTACTTGCAGAGTATGCAAAACTCCTAGCTGCATGCGGACTGTCTGTGCATATTGTGCTGATGATAAAATATGCGTAATTTGCAATTTGTACAGGATATACAGTCACATGGAAAACTGAACGTTTTGGCGCTGCCGCATGGTAAGCACATGCACTTGCTGTTGAATATGCTAATAGAGTATCACAAAGCAGTTGTAGTGCGCATGCACTGAACATGTCCATATGGGCTTGCGGTGAAAAGAGTATATTTTAAAAGTGCTTGACCGTGTGCGAGACAATAGCAAGTGGAAAAATTAAGTATAACCTATCCTTTATAGTGGGGTCTGCTAGGTTCTGAAATAATGTGTTTACTGGAACAGAAAGAAGGTTCCTCTCCAAATCACAACATCAAAACCAGGCTCAAGTCCATGGCACAGTAATCACTCAAATAATTAGGGAAACCCTTGGATCTAGAGTTCTTTGATGATGTATACAGGCATACATGTTTTCCACAAAGTTAGTTTGCCCCCTTTTTTTACAGGCAGTGCTCTGGACAATTTTCTTAAAGAGATCCAAGGAGAAATACTCCTTTCCTATCCACCAATGCTCTCCAACAGAGGTGGGTTGATGTAAGAGGGAAGAAATCTGCAGTAAAAAAAAAACAATCACACTATTCCAGCTCTCTTTTCAAGCTCTAGTGTGTGGAGCAACACCCTAGTGGGTGGAAATGAGTTTGGTCATGCCCACTCTGGTAACAGCCAACAGGTGAAGAGGGAGTTGTGGAGTAAAAAAGCAAGCATTACCACATACTAGTACCCAGTTTTTTTCTCACTTCTGTTGAAAAAGAAGTTGCACTGACGTATAAGCAGACAAGACTGTACTCGTTCCAAATATCCAACTCATCCAGAAGCCTGGGGCCAACTCCCAACCAGCCCTCCTTTTTACAGGACTGGACTAGGAGCATGGTACAGTACAGCACCTCTACCTAAGGCCAGTGGATCTCCCATTGCTTTCAGATCCAGCAGCTGGGTTGGCAATGCTGATGTCTCAGTCTCCTCCTCCCTGAGCTTAGAATACCCACAATGCCTTATAAGGGCAGGTTATGTTTGAGCATGGGACAGAGGGTTCCCACAAGGGTTCCTGTCTCTGTCCAATGCTGAGCGAATGGAGGATGGAACAATGATGACACTGCTATCTCCTCCCTCCCTCTTTCCTTCTCTGGCCTCCAACAAGCTATGTTTATAACTTCTGGCACCAACACACTAGAGCAAGCTCTGATGGAGTGTTTGACGGAGTGGAATGCTTAAGAAGCATTTTAACGGTGTGGAAAGAGCCGGGTCAATTTGAAATCAAGCAGGAATATAGCCAATTGGATTTCCAAAAGATAACTGCACCCGCAGTTCTTTATAAGTATTTTTACACCATCAGGCCAAATGGTTCTGAGCATGTTGAGTAATGTTTCCAGTATCATTTCCACTTGAGCACGGTTCAATACAGTGCGACTTCAAAAGCATTCCCGGCCTGGATTTCTCGGCATGATTAGCTAACTGTACTTAGAATGGAGAACCATTCAGGTTGAACCACCTGTAGTGAAGTTGCGACTCACGATTTGTCATTTGTTCAGTCAGTGAATTCAAAACAGTGGAAAAAGAAACTATAGCCATGCTAACATGTCATGGAATGGCATGGCTCCACAACAAAAACCGTTAGGCCCGATAGTGGAAAAGTGGCTTATGACAGAGCGCAAACTTTTGTGTGTAGGCGCCCTTAGCCTTGAGTACGTGTTGGTGAAACACAAGGCCCACTGCACAGTGACAAATAACAGAGATCTCTTCCTCTACTGAAAACTCAAGACTGTTGAGCTGTCAGTGGTCAATTAGAGATGTTGATATTTAATTGTCAACACCACATCCACTGGAAATGGACTGCATAAAATCCTTAAAGATGCTGCCAAAACACCCGTGATGGACCTTTCTGTTTGCATTGCTTTTTTTCAGGGGTCTGGGATCAGCAACAATTGGACAGTTTCTCAAAACACAAAGAACAGTAGAAGATTTCAGAGGCCGACGGCCTACATTTGCCCCTCTCACCTCGAATTGTCCCACTCTAAGGAACAGCAACGTGTCTTAAACAGTCAGTCATTATAAGTGGAACAGATCTCTCAACCCCACTCTGCTTACATTGTTGGAGCCAAAGACCATCACAAGCCTTTGGAGACCAACAGATTGTTTACCAGTGAGAGGAGAACAAAGATTAAATCCACTGTTAGAAAGATGTAATGAAATGCTGAGATTCAGAGGCAGAGCCACAATTGCAGCTAAATGTTGTAATGCTGTACTGTGATGCAGCTCTATGAAGCTGTGGGATAAAATGCTTCTTGAAATCCACATTTTGTTGAAGGGAACCAAAGTCACACGATGAAGCAAACTGCTTGGAAATTAATTGTGAAAATCTTTCTCTCCCTAAGGACAACACTGTCTATGGCCAAGACAGTATTTTAACAACATCCTATTGCAGCATCTCAGCTTTGACTGAGCATGACACCATCATTTCATTATCCTGCATGGCTCAAATGCAAGTCATGGGGTGAGGTAAACAATGTATCAGTGTGGACATCATTAACACTGCACACAAACAGACAATTTGGCTTGACCAAATGCTGTAGCAACCATAACAATGTCATGCACAGGGACCAGAAAGCCACCACACCCATTCATTCCACACATAGCAGCCATAATTGTGAGATACCCTTAGGAAAGGGCAAAAGGACAAAGCCCTTCAGCCGTATTAATGCTGACTCAATAAGAACATGCATAGACACTCAACAGAACATAGTGAGTGGCAGAACAATTGCAACTGCTCAATTCTTTAGACTAATATCTATTTCATCAAATCAAGTTGTAATGGCATCATACAGATCATCCAATCTCCTCCACTGAAATAAAATACATAAAGACTCTTCATTGTCAGGGGGAGCTTATGACTGAATGTCTTTTAATAACAGAGTCACTCCAAGCCTGAAAACAACTGCGAGCTAGGAAATGACTTGTTTTAATGAGGTGTAGTAAAGGTATGAGGTGTTAAATCTAATCGTACTGAAACATGCCAGGACTCAGTTTTGCACACTCTTTCCTTATCTCTGCTTCTATCACCCACATCAAATGACCTTCCTAAACATGTTTTCCCCCCATGTTATTTCACAAAAAGACATTCTTTTGACCTGTGTGAAGGTTTACTATGCCAGTATGCTTTCACTTGAACATAAGAACTTCTATGGCCATTTTGGCTGACATTTAGTGTCAAGAAAAAAGGAAATGTGCAAAGTGGACAATGTTAATAAAGATTTTTTTATTATTATTTTTTTTTAAAGCAAATTCTATGATACAATTATGACACTATTATGATACCTTATTTCAGAGGTCAACTGATAGTGGGTTTTGCCGATACAGGTAACTAAGGTGGGAAAGCAGGCCGATAGCGGATTAATCGGCTGATAGTTTTTAAAATGTAAAATATGAATAAAAACATTACACTCAATGTAAAATAATGCTGAACTTCAGTAAGTATCACTTTCAGTGGCAGTACTGTATACACTTCTCCCACACTGGTACCTTCTTCAGAGACTTTGTCATCTGAAATTAATGGAAATATTAATTAAAATATTACAGTACATGTATGCTTCATCACAACAGACAATATTTATCATTTTTTATTTTATTGTCATATTAAATATATGAATGATACAATACAAGAAAGGGAGAGAGAAAAAGGAATAGAAATAAAATCAACTCAAGTCTTGTCTTTTTAAATATAAGTTTAGAATGGTATGGTATATATTAAACTATAAATAAACTATACTAACTGTGCCTGTGCGCATCACATTCATGCAACACAATTCGCTAGCACTTGGTCTTCTGACGCAAGCAAACGGCCGAGCAAAAGCAAAAACTCAGGCAGTATATTCATATAAGGTTGGCATTAATGGTTGATTTACTACTGATGATTAACTTATAAATTCACTTTGGAGCGCTCATGTTTATAACCTGACTAGAAAATATAGGACGCCTCTAAACCCCGAGAAAAAAAAACAAAAAAAAACTCAACAGATCTGCACAAATTCATAAGTGACTTTTTCATTCAAAATAGCATATTAAGTTAAGCAGTTTCAATCTCTGACTTTGTTCTAACCATTCAAACAGCTAAAGTAAGCTCTAATGTTTGCGTCCTCTCCACCTTGTCAGCAATGCAGTTCTCCCGTGAAGCGATTAGTTATAAACAAATTAATTATCAAACCAAATTTAGTTGTCTTAAATGACTGATTTATTGTACCATGACAATAATAATAATAATAATGTGTATTGTATACATACCTTGGATTTTCTCTGTTGATGTTTCAAACCCGCTTTTGAAGCATCCATCTCTATAAATAGCCTAGCCACATTGCACAACAAACTCCGCGTGGCGCCATTACATTGTTGAACCAAGGAGTTCAGACTGTAGAATCCTCCAGTGCCGGCCACAGAGAAATGAAACCAAAAATAACTATCGGATACTATCGGAGCTGATTTTTTCAGATAGACAATAATTAAAAAATGCAACTATCGGCCCCGATTAATCGATAAATCCGATATATCGGTCGACCTCTACCTTTTATGATACTAATTCTATGCCACAGCAAATACTGTGAGCATACATCTACAATGACTGGAAATAACAACTCGCTCTTTTTCTTAACCAAGTAAAATCCATCTACCAGAATATATGGTTTCTTGTGCAGTTGTTATACATGAATGAATTCAAGTCAAAAACTTAAGACCTATAGCTAATTCACAGTAGTTTAAGGAAATAATAATAAGTTGAGGAACTAATGCACATAGTTGTCTTTTCATAGAGTTGCTTCCATATGGGCCATGTAGTACTTTCCACAAAGGACACTGATGTAAGTCAAAAGATCAGGTTTTTGGTATTTGAGATTATTGTCACAATACTACATCATAACACAGGGCCAAGCATTACACAGCAGTATATCTGAGGTAAAGTGGCATTTTAGCAGAGACTGCCCAATGCTTGAGCCAAGATAACAAGAGTAAGGTCAACTACTAGTTGTAAGCAGCAAAACTGGATAGATGCTGCCATCTATTCCTTTATAATCGTGTTAACATTGGTGAACTCTATACTTCTTTATGTATCCACAAACATTGATTTTCCATTCACCTCCACTATAGACAATACATTAATCAACAATGGTCAACGACTCTTCATATTCAGGCAGAATATGTATATTCCTCCCTCTGTTTCATTTCTGTGGTCTGGGTGCAAGGCCACACCTGGCCTGGATTGCATGACTAATCTCACTGGTTAAAGGTTAACCCATGCCTTCAAGTTCTCAATAAGTGATTGTAAGAAGTGAAGGGAGAGTCTGTAAAAGTCAGCTCACTTCAAAGGTCTTTGATAAAGACCACTGAACTCAGTTTTGATTTATCCCGAGCAGCTAACAGGTTGTGTACTTGTGAAGGATGGTACCATGACCATATGGGTACAGATCTGCAGCATACATGGGTTCAGAACAAGGGTAGCACCAAGACTGGTTTTCGTTCTCATGCTTTAAGGGCATTATGGTTCTGTCTATGGTGTGCAAAGGCCACATAGGTCACCAGGGTTTAGAAAGGAACACTGGGAGGTAATGTGACTCTACGTAGCACGCACCTTGTTCATGACTGTGGAGCAGGTGAGCTGGAATATAATAAATCAGAATGAATAATAAACCACTTTTCTGCACTTACAAGTATAACTAGTTATGGATGTCTTATTTAGTGGCTAATATGTCAACATTTGGCAATTTTGAGAGCCATCAGTCGATAACAGCCTGCTTGGCCAACTAACAGAAGTCATTCTGCTTAATTGCCAGTTTCAAAATGTACAGACAGCCTTATCAATATTTGAAAACATTTTGTGTTGAATTAAATTTTGTGATATATATACACAGTTGAAGTCAGAAAATTACATACACCTTAGCCAAATACATTTAAACTCTGTTTTTCACAATTCCTGATATTTAATCATAGTAAACATTCCCTGTCTTAGGTCAGTTAGGATCACTACTTCATTTTAAGAATGTGAAATATCAGAATAATAGTAGAGAGAATGATTTATTTCAGCTTTTATTTCTTTCATCACATTCGCAGTGGGTCAGAAGTTTACATACACTTTGTTAGTATTTGGTAGAATTGCTTTTAAATTGTTTAACTTGGGTCAAACGTTTTGGGTAGCCTTCCACAAGCTTCTCAAAATAAGTTGCTGGAATTCTGCCCCATTCGTCCAGACAGAACTGGTGTAACTGAGTCAGGTTTGTTGGTTTCCTTGCTTGCACATTTTTTTTCAGTTCTGCCCACAAATTTTCTATCGGATTGAGCTCAGGGCTTAGCGATGGCCACTCCAATACATTGACTTTGCTGTCCTTAAGCCATTTTGCCACAACTTTGGAGGTATGCTTGGGGTCATTGTCTATTTGGAAGACCCATTTGTGACCGACCTTTAACTTCCTGGCTGATGTCTTGAGATATTGCTTCAATATATCCATATAATTTTCCTTCCTCATGATGCCATCTATTTTGTGAAGTGCATCAGTCCCTCCTGCAGCAAAGCACCCCCACAACATGATGCTGCCACCCCCATGCTTCACGGTTGGGATGGTGTTCTTCGGCTTGCAAGCCTCACCCTTTTTCCTCCAAACATTACGATGGTCATTATGGACAAACAGTTAAATTTTTGTTTCATTAGACCAGTGGACATTTCTACAAAAAGTTAAATTTTTGTCCTCATGTGCACTTGCAAACTGCAGTCTGGCTTTTTTATGGTGGTTTTGGAGCAGTGGATTCTTCCTTGGTGAGCAGCCTTTCAGGTTATGTCGATATAAGACTCATTTTACTGTGGATATAGATACTTGTTTACCTGTTTCCTCCAGCATCTTCATAAGGTCCTTTGCTGTTGTTCTGGGATTGATTTGCACTTTTCGCACTAAACTACGTTCATCTCTAGGAGACAGAATATGTCTCCTTCCTGAGCGGTATGATGGCTATGTGGTCTTATGGTGTTTATACTTGCGTACTATTGTTTGTACATATAAACTTGGTACCTTTAGGCATTTGGAAATTGCTCCTAAGGATGAACCAGACTTGTGGAGGTCCACAATGATTTTTCTGAGGTCTTGGCTGATTTCTTTTGATTTTCTCATGATGTCAAGCAAAGAGGCACTGAGTTTGAAGGTAGGCCTTAAAATACATCCACAGGTACACCTCCAATTGACTCTGATTAGCCTATCAGAAGCTAATTGGCTAATTGCCTAAAGGCTTGACATAATTTTCTGGAATTTTCCAAGCTGCTTAAAGGCACAGTTAACTTAGTGTATGTAAACTTCTGACCCACTGGAATTGTGGTATAGTCAATTAAAAGTGAAACAATTTGTCTGTAAACAATTATTACTTACAAGTTACTCATGTCATAAACAAAGTAGATGTCCTAAACAACTTGCCAAACTATAGTTTGCTTATATTAAATCTGTGGAGTGGCATTTTAAAGACTTCAACCTAAGTGTATGTAAAATCTGACTTCAACTGTATATATTCACATTATAGTGCTTTTTTATTTATTACAATGTGTTACAATTATGGTATACCTTTTATACATTCTTGGTGTTATGAATTAGCATCATCCTATGTGCATTTCCATTTATTTTTTTTTTGTATCCAAATTGATGATGTTATAAATATAACTGACATGTGTACAGATAACAGACATGTCTGATTTTATGAGCAAAGACCCAAAAGTGTCTTTATATCCCTGCTTTCCCCCTTCATCACTGCTTGACTGTGGCAAAATAAAGCAGTGTCACTTAAGAGATAAAGCTTTATTGAAAGAAACATTACATTTTGGCTATGGTAAGTAAACAGCAGTATCATCTTTTCAAGATTTGTAAATAGAAACAAATTTTGCCAACTTTTGTCACATCCCACAGCACAGTGAAGGTATATGAAGTTTTGGTCACAAACAAGGCAGCACGTTCATACAGTGAAGTCACGTGAAACTGGTCAATATATCGGTATCACCATCAGCCATTGAAAATCCCAAACTGGTCAACTAAAACACATATCCAAACCATTACATACATACACAATTCCATTAAATGTGAAGCCATTATCAGATCTTCCAATGACTCCAGGAAGCCAGAACAGAGATAAAATCACCACTGTAATCTAATCTCTGTGCACTTTTCCAAAGGGAACCTCTGGAAAAAGGCATGAAAGCACAGCCTCAAATTTTAATCCCTCAACTCCAGCCCCAGTGTATGCCCTTGTCAATCAGGACAAAGAATGAGTCTGAGTGAAAGGATTCCAGATGGATTAAAAAATATCTAACACCATCAGGTTAATCAGTAGTCTGTGTATGCTTGTGTGTCAGTGAGCAAACTGGGGATATTAAACACCCAAACAACACAGTCAGCACAAACAAGTGCGAGCTGGTAGGGATCCTGTCCAGAACTTAAATACTGCTCATTGTATCGTCGTCTTTTGGGTTTGTCCATGAAACTGAAGGATTCGAATTTGGTGGTCTCAGAAACCGCTCCATTATAATTACAGAATAATACATCACGTCTGCTCTATTGGCGGGCTTGAAAAATATCAGAGAATCTTCACAGATTTTAAACAAAGATTACACATTTACACATTAATTATTTAATAAAACTTTTTGCCACTCTCCGAGCCTCCCCTGACATGCTCTAGCACCCCCTGGGGAGGTGCGCCCCACACTTTTAAAGGATTGTGTTCAATACCACTGTAACAGGGTTCAATGGAAAGGAGGAGGTGGGCATCGGACGAAGCATCAAAGTAATGTTTTTAATAAACTTAAACACAAAAACACAAACAGCTTCACACATCTCTCTCTCTCCCATCTGCCGCTTTCTCCTCTCCCTAAGTACTCCCGCCACCACTCGCTGGAACGCGAGACCGGTGCGGCACGCAGGCGAAAGTCATCCGCCACTTATCTTCCAGGCCTTGCTCTGCACTTATCTTCCAGGCTCGGCTCCGCCCTGCTCACCACATTCATATTACCTATTTTTTTGTTGTATTGAAATTGGTATTGAGAATTGTGAAATTTTACTGATATTGGTACCGAATACAGAGATTTCAGTATCGTGACAACCCTATGAGCTGGAAAACAGGATTGGCAATGTCAAATGCAATCTATGAGAATGAGAGTAAATGTTTGATTAGGCCTGTCGCGATTATTAAATAATCATCTGATCATGGTTATTTGATCAAAACAATTATGCACTTTAAATTCCAATCACGTTTAACTGTCCAAATAAGGGAATGAACAGCACGTTTGAGTGTCTCATTCAATTGAACTTTGACCATCACATTGAGCCACACCACGGACAGCACTGAGTGCAGCTCCTGAAGATTGCATGAAGATTAACCACTTCAGAACCGGACTTGAAGTGTTGTGATGCACGCGCCATCTGCAGAGATTCGCGCCAAACTCCAGCAAAGTACAAACGAGCATTTTATTGAATGCGAAATGCTCTGGTTTTACTTTAATTTAACAATCATGTAATGGCAAATGTTATTTGTCATTGTGGGTTCATACATGCAGTGTTAATGACACGAAGTGACAGAGGAGCACTGATAGAATGATAGACAGGATGAAAGAATGAAGAAACACAGAAGCTCATGTGAAATTAGGGCTTGTGGTTTTAATCGGACAGCCTTAAAGTAATGTATGAAAGTGAAGAATTTTGGATATAAATACTTATCTATTGCCCAAATAAATATAATAGGGTTGCACCGAAATTTCAGCAACTGAGAATATTCGGCCGAAACTGCAAAAAAAAAAAAAAAAAATAAAAAATAAAAAAGTTTCGGCCGAAATAGTTTTGGAGGGCCGAAACCATTGACCGAAACTGTGACGTTTAATTAGCGCTTCTCCGATGACACATTTTGACAGTGTCAGCGTCTCCTCCCATTTCGTGCACACAACGTGGTTAAGCTACAACAGGTAAACATGTCTGCAGTGTTGATGTACTACACCGGGAGCAAAAAGGATGCTAAAGTAGCAATATGTAAAAATTGTTTGGCTAAATATCGAGAGGCGGCTCGTTGCCAAACGACCAAAACAACTCTTGGAGGCTGTCAGCAGGCGATTTAATCAGTCAGAATCCGAACCCTTGTACTGTATCACTACCCTTACTTGATCCGCAATACAAAGATCATTACTTTGATTCTGGTATAAAGCAGCGGGCACACAAAATGATCAAATCTGAAATTGATTTGATGGAGACCAAAGACATGGGACTCAGTGGACTGCCGGCTGAGGATAATGGATACGGTGCACACAACACAGAGACTTCTCCAATGTTCAAAAAGGCCCATACAATGGATGAGGTGCGCACACCACCAATGCTGTACGACATGTTCTACGAGATCATAAAAGAGAGCAACCCAAATACCAGACTGACTCCGAGTGCTACCGCGCAACAATTTGATTGTTATATTGCAGAACCCCCCCCATCCCCAGAAGCGATAGCGCTCTTGCGTTTTGGAGTGCAAATCAAGGCTGCTTCCCACACTTGGCACGGATGGCATGCAGATATTTGTCTGCCCCCAGCACAAGCGTAGTCAGTGAGAGACTGTTTAGTGCAGCATCTCATGTCATTGATGAGAAAAGGAACCGCCTCTCCTGTGAGAAAGCAGAGAAGTTAATGTTTCTGAAGAAGAACCTGCCACTTTTCCTGAAGAAGTAGTACATTGAGTTATTAGGCTACCTAAAAGGCCAGTGATACCTATGAGTTTACCAACTGAGCTTTTTGTTTTGTTTTGTAAGGCCTTCAAATATTATCAATGTATTCTTTTTTCACAAGGAAGTGGAAAGACATTCATAGAACATAAAAAGAAAGGCAAATTTATTTTATCAAATTAAATTTGTTTTAAAATAGAGAAACGCAGTACTGTGCAAAAGTTTTAGGCACTGGTGAAAAATGTTGCATAGCCACAAATAGTTTTCATTCATCAATTAATGTAATGCAAAGTCCAATAAACATAAAAAAAAGCTAAATCAATATTTGGTGTGACAACCTTTGCCTTCAGCACCAATTCTCCTAGGTACTCCTGGACACAGTTTTTCTTGGTTGTTGGCAGATAGGAGGTTCTTAGCTTCTTGGAGAATTCGCAACAGTTCTATCTATTTAGGCTCTCTCAATTGCTTCTATATCTTCATTTAATCCCAGACTGACTCGATGTTCAGTAAGGGGTCTGTGGGGGCCATGCTATCTGTTATAGGGCTCCCTGTTGTTCTATTCTAATCTATTCTATTTCCAAAATTAATGTTTGGGAGTCCAAAATGTATATTTCCTATTGACACACTAAAACTGAAGATATACATAACTATCTTAAGATAAAAGTTTTTGTGAAACATCTTATGTGCCTAAGACTTTTGCACAGTACTGTATATCTATTTTTTATGTACTGAGTTTTATTTGATATTTGAGGCCTAAATAATTAAAACTGTTATGAAGTGCACAGTGTTCAGAAATAAAACTCCACTTTTCACCATTGTACTGTATTTTTCTTTTTGTAATTTTCTCATTGATAAGCTCAGAAGCAAAATTCATTGACTAAATTAATTTAAACACATTGCCACATAAATGATCAATCAGTAATTACCCAAACTTTATTTTTGGTTTTCGGCTAAATGAAAACTTTAATTTCGGTTTTGGTGTTTCGGTAAAAAATGCATTTCGGTGCATCACTAAAATATAATATAATAGCTGTTCAGGTTGGCTGGATATTTTAAATATTATTTTTAATGCCATTCATAAGTTTTTAAAGCCTTAAAGGAAATCACGTAAAAGTTAAATATGAATAAATGACTTCTTAAGGTTTATGAAGCACACACCTGTTACAAAAGCATGACAATCTGTATGACAATTAATCATCATAATTGTGAAAGCTCTAAAATGGACAATTAATCATAATAATCTTCATAATAATGAGAGCCCTAAAACAGAAAATGAATCATCATAATCAGAATTATTTGTTTGACAATTAATCGTCAGCCAAATTTCACAACCGTGAAAGCCCTAACGCTGATAAACAAACATGTCACTTTTCCATTCTAGTGCCGACAAAAAACAATGGTTTTACCGTCTGTTACCATCACTGGCACTGCCACAGCACTCTTTGTAAGGGAGATTATAAATACCATTAAATCCAGGCAATAAAGTTTAAGAGCTGTATAGCTAAAATTCGTCAGCCTGGCTTTGCAGTTTTTCCCTGATATGGAGCAGAATGGAGTCCAAGGGCAGGGCCCTCTATGGGAAATTTGAAGTGGAAAAGCCACAGCTAAATTAAGAAAAACTGCAGATCCTACAATGAGCTCATGACTAACCACAGGGCATAAAGACATTTACTTACACATTCTGAGAATCTCTTTTTTAGCCTATGTGCCCTTCCACCTTCAACTTACCTCTTTCTCACACTTAAAAGATGTTTTGCTGTTCGTACTGTAAACAATATAAAGGCTAACACAACTCGTACACCCCACTGATCTATCTGTTCCTCTGTACGCAAACATTCCAAACCACAGAATTAAATTAAGTGATGTATGATGTTGAGTTGAAGACGTAATATGATGTGGGCTTTATCCGCGTGAAACTGGATATTCAATTATAAAAAATAAATGCTAAAATTGATTTTTATCAACTTTTATAAATTTCATCAACCAATTCAAAAGAGAACTGATTGGATTTTGAAATGTGGTCTGTATATGACAGATGCTTTGAAGGGTGGGGGTTGAAGAATAAGAGTGGCTGGTAAAATCAGCTGAAAAATAAAGTTGTGAATCATTCACAATAAGACCAGGAAAGTGTATCAAGATAAGTAAGATGTGTAAATAGTGTAAATTTCATGTTGGCATTAAATTAATGTTAGTTCATTAACATAAAATGTATCCATAGTTCATTTCTATGCCAAAACTATGCCATGCACTACGTATGTGTGTGTGTATATATGTGTGTATATATGTATATGTATGTATATGTGTATGTTTGTGTGTGTGTGTATATATATATATATGTATGTATATATTGTCTATTGTGTATTCTATATATACTTTTTTCTTTTCAATATTTATCTATATGTTATTCAGTTGTAATAATTTTTTAAAAGTCTTGTTGCTGTTTTTGTATTTTTGTGTACTGGAAGCTCCTGTCACCAAGACAAATTTCTTGTATGTGTAAGCATACTTGGCAATAAAGCTCATTCTGATTCAAAAGCAACATAGAGGCTCATTTACCTAAGTGGTTGGCTGGCCATGAGAACTTCCTGTTCTGAACTTTACAGACACAGGTGTATCCCCTCTGACATCTCTCTGGGACCCGTTGACAGCTGGCTGGTTGACAGACCACCATTGAGGGAAGGGCTGGGTTTACACAGCCACAAATGCCAGCAGCCCTCCTACTCTGAACCCTAAAACCAAATATTCAGCAGCAATCTCATATCTTATCACCATAAACAGATGACGAACAGAGAGTAATTGGAAAATAAAGAAACAGACTAAACAAGAAGTCACAACAGTTGATACTGCAATGGTTTCTTTTGTCTAAAGCTAAGTGTGTATATTTCCTTACTAGATCGAAACTGCACACACATACACTTTCAAGGCTCACTGCTGACAGATGTAGGGTTCAGCTGAAACTTAACTGTCCTGGGACAGCTGGAAAATAGTTAAAGTCCAAAGTCTCTCTGCTTCAAACCAAAAACCAGCTTCCCATTGCTCTCAAAATACACTCTTTCCAAAGCTCTATCCCAAGTATTTCCCTTTGACACAGCTAAAGCTCTGTCAGACTGTCACCATGTCTCAATTACAAGCCTGAGTTAATCAGTTTCACAGGAATTTATTTCTAAACAAGAAAGAACTTTGTAATATGGAATGGCAACAGCATTTTAAAACATACTGCACAAATAACTCTTGGCTGTTTATAGCATCATTCACAGAGGGAGATCTGCCTTTGTGTAGAATCCTAATCAACTTTCAGCTTAATTGTTACAGTGGTTAAACCACAACTCCATGCACTGATGCACAATTAAATAGATTTGCAGCCTCCACTTGCCAGCAATCCATTTCATTTGACAGGCGCACCTTCGTTAAGTTTTGCAACACATGGAAACATGACAGGTATGTCACATACACATAAAAGGAATGTGAGGAAGGACAATTGAGGACATGACCTGCCAACGACCATAAGATGTCAGCAGTGCTGTTCAGTTCAAACAAATACAGGTGAAAGCAACATCCTCTTACAAATGGTTAAAACATACATATTTTCTAAATGGTAAATGCTCAGCATGTGATGTGGAATCTCTGTTAAAGTAGATAATAGGGAGGTTAGTTTTGTATGACAGATAATAATTAACAGCTGGTCTCCTTCATCTCCCCCTGCCATTCTATTTGAGTGGACTTGAAAAAAAAATGTCACTCAAATTACTCCCTAACAAATGGAGCTCAATGCAGTTCTATAAGCTTTGGAGATGGGGGTTTGTATAACCCTCATGCATTTGAGTGAAGCTCTGTAACAGTCAGGGCAGTTTTATCTGTGAATAACAAGGAGTAAAATAATAGAGGTGATATCTTTGAGTGCAAGTGAAAAGTAGTTTATCAAATATACAGGACAGTCAGTTACTGTATTAAAAACGAGTGAGCCGAAACGTGCCTAATGCCCAAAATGCTGTCTAGGTCGGCAGCTCACAAAGTTCTGAGACACCGCCGCTGTTCCAAGAACAATATATCCTCAACTGACGTGAAAGAAAAAACAATCTTAAAGAAACATTTCCGAACAGACAGTCAGTACGTTGATACTCACACGTGTGAGTTCTAAACTCGTGCGTCATAAAGAGTAAACTGGCGTTGATGTGCTTTAGTTCTAAAACTGAATGAATGACGCGATAAGACAAACACTTACCTTGATTAAAGCAAGCCGACTACAAATCCCGCTACGTCCAAAAAGTAAAAGTGAATTCTCGCCGGTCGCTCACTGTAATACTGCATGCATTCAAGAGAAGCTCTGTAGCAGTTCTTAAACGTCTGTCTCGAGCTGTAATCTGGATCTTTATCTCCCGTCTTGACCACACCGCCCCTTAACACCGTATAACACTGAAAAATCTGAAAGTGTTCACAATTACAGTCGCTCACCCACTAAATTCTAAGTGGACACAATGAAAGTATTAGTACTGTAGGTCTCAAATAAAAAAATAGTAATGCTCTAATCTAGGATGAGTACCATGAGACATGTACTTAGTAATGGGTTGAGGCAAATGTTAGAAATATTACCTCCCTCTCTCTTCTCACTCTCACGACAGAAAGATTGTACCAGGAAGTTCCCATCCCACGACCAATAAAACAACATGTATTTCTTGAACTTTGGCTTCATTGTTACAATGAAAATATGAGAGTTTTTTGCAAATAAAACGGTCATTTTGCTAAACAGTATCCTATATTTTTTAATTCAGTAATGTTTACTTTCTAAAAGCACAAAGTACAGCTTACCGTCCCCACAGAAAGAAGCAAGTGCTTATTCAAAACAAAAACAAATTCGATTATGTGTGTGTGTGTGTGTGTGTGTAATTTAAGTATAATTTCAAGATTTTGAATTTTGAAAATTAATAATCTTGCCTGTGGTGTTTTAAATAAAGTAGGCGTTTCTCGAAAGTATGTCGACGTTACATCGCTCTCTACTGACAGTTAAGTAGGTATTACACTTCAGCCCTAATCCTCTCAGGAGACAGCAGCACCATGAATGAATGTAGTCCAACGACATGCAAATTTATAAATCATTGCAGTATTTAATGTAAATCTGCTATGATCAACTTTAAAGGTTTACAGCTGGCATCATTTTGGCCAAATTAACCATTCTCTCAAATTTTACTTCTCTGATCCTAATTTGATTGTCATTAAAGGGATGGTTCACCCCAAAATTTAATTCTGTCATCATTTACTCAAACTTGTTTTGGTGCAAGACTGTATGGGAAACACTTTACAAAAAGGTTGTATCCATTAACATTAGTTAACTACATTATGGACAACACTTTCACAGCACTTTTTAATCTTCTGTATGCACTAATAATTTTTTTAAATTAAATGTTGTATATGTTAACATTAGTCAGTGCATTATGAACCAACATGAACTAACAATGAACAGCTTTACATTTTAAATGAACATTGACTAAGATAAATAAATGTTGGAAAAAAATATTGTTCATTGTTACTTCATGATACCAAATGCATTAACTATTTGAACCTTAAAGTGTTACCAATGTATGGCTTTTTTCTTACGTGAAACACAAAAGGAGATGTCAGGCAAAATATTAGCCTCAGTCACTATTCACTTTCATTGTATGGAAAAAAGTGAATAGTTACTTTGACTAAAGTCACTTTTTCATCATCGGGTCAAATGGTTCTGAGCACGGTGAGCAATGGTTCCAGTAGCATTTCCTATTGAGCACGGTTCGGCATGGCATGATTACAAACCATTTTCGGTACGGATTTCTCCGTTGGCACCTGTAACAGGGTTAAAATGGGAAAGGAGGAGGCGGGAACCAGTTGAACAGTCAAAGTAATATTTAATGTAAACTTAAAAAGACACACAACACAAACACACACACCACAGCTGAGTGTGGCTCTCTCTCTCTCAACTGTCGCATACCGCTGCACTTATCCCACTCCTCGGCTGATTAGCCCGATTGGGGGCCAGGCGTGCGTAGTCATGGCCTGGTCCCGCCCTCCTCCTCGTCACACTCCTCCCTCCTTTGTCTCAGGCCGGGGAACCCCCGGCATGATGTATATCCCCCCCCCCCACCTTTCTTTTTCCCCACCTCTCTAGAGCTGGGGAGGGGGGCAAGGGGAGGGAAAAACAAAAACAAAAAAGAGAGGGAAAGGGCAAGGCAAAGCTAATGTGAGAGAGAGAGAGGAGAGAGAAAAAAATTTGCTCGCCGGTTCCCAAACATGCCGTCGCCTGGTCCTCGATCACTCCTCCACCCTCTGGCGGATGAGAGCTGCTACTCCCTGGGCGGACCGGAGCAAGTCCTCCGACCCCTGGTGGATGGAATGCCCCTCCGTGTTTTAGCAGCCAGTAGGGAGCCCCTCAACCCCTGGCAGACGGCAGCGACTCCTCCATCCTCCGGCAGACGGCCGCGGCTGCCCCTTTGGGCAGATGGCAGTAGCGAGGACTCCACGACAGTGCATCCCTCCTCCTTCCTGCGTTTCGGCACCAATGTAACAGGTAAAGGATGGGCAAGGAGAAGGCGGGAACCGGCAGAACAGTCAAAATAACTTTAATGGCTAATGCTGTCCGCCAGGGGAGGAGTCGCTGCCGGCCGCCAGAAGTCAAAGGAACCGCTGCCATCCGCAAGGAAGGGGAGGAGCCGTTCCGTCTGCCAGAGGTCGGAGGACTCGCTGCCATCTGCCAGGGGAGGAGCAGCTGTCGTCCGCCAGAGTGCGGAGGAGTAGCTGAGGACTAGCGACAGTGTGTTCAGGGATCGGCGAGCAAGGTTTTTTCTCTCTCTCTCTCTCTCTCTCTCTCTCTCTCTCTCTCTCCCTTGCTCTTTCCCTCTCCTCTTTCCTTCCCCTTGTCTCTCCCAGGGCTCCAGCAGGGAAGACATGTCGGCAGAAGGATGGCCAAAAGGGCAACATTTCCCCTCCAGGAAGGGAGGGGAGAGGAGTACATCATACCAGAGGTTTCCCTGGCCTGAATCGGGTGGTGGAGGAGTGTGACGAGGAAGAGGGTGTGGCCGGGCCGTGAGGGTGCACAGCCGGCACTGAGTCACCTAATCAGCCGAATGGGGGATAAAGTGAGCCGGGGGTGCCAGTTCGAGAGGGAGAGACACACGCGGCCGTTCTGTGTGTGTGTATATGTTGCTGTGTTTTCAGTTTGATGTTCTGTTTGATTAAAGTTATGTTGACTGTTCTGCCAGTTCACGCCTCCTCCTTGCCCACCCGTTAAAACATAGTTGTTAAAAAGGTCTTCATTTACAGAATACGACATCCACAACGGACAATTATTCAAAGAAATGTGTGATACAGCAGTTTCCTTCAGGTTCAAAGCACGTTTAATTTTTTCAGGCAACATGGAGAGTAGTTCCAAAAATACAGTATACTTTGATAAACCCTTTGGCATTTAGTTTCATTAAAAAATTATCAGAACAAAATTAACCAGTTATATCCGGATTCCAGCATTTAAAAATAACGTTTTCACTCCAGAACAATTGAAAATCACTTTGTTTCAGTTACATTCTGCTAAAAATGCATTGTTTTCGTTCCTTGAACCATTTTTAGTCCCTGATTCATAGGGCGTTTTCTGAGCATATGGGGGCCTTAAGCAAAATCATACTTGGAAGCAAGTCATAGGGGTTTGGAACAACATGAGGGTTGGTATATGATGACTGATTTTTCATATTTATGTGAACTATCACTTTAGTAGACAGTTAAATGTGTCCATTTGATTTGAGGGAGAGTTACTTATTCTGAACATTATTTCAGTCCACACACTTTGTAAGGCATGCCCTGTGAAAAGACACCCATGCCTAAACATTCCATTGTATCAATAAACACTGCTGAAACTAAATCCCCCCTGTCAAGGTGACCTCAGCCCTTGATAATCCATTAAAGTGCAGTGTAGCACTGTAGCCAGAGGGTGGAGTGATCGATTCTACTCTTGTGCTCTTGTATGCTTTGGACCAGCAAAGCCCCAACCAACATTAAACATATTTGTACCTTTCAGCATAAAAGGGAGGAAAGGTTGTATCCTGTTGACAAGGCCATGTTGGACAGACAGGCTGTTCTAATGGGTGTGTCTATTATCTTCTGTCACCGGTTGGGTGGAAATGGGCATTACGGCTATTGTTTATGGTTTTATCAGTGATTTAAGTGTAGTACAGCGCTTACTCTTTCTTATTAACATTCCTCCCCCTCACTTTCCCTCTCACGCACACACATATACACACACACTCATCAAGGGTGACATGACCTTGGCAGAAAAGTAGGAAAAGTGTGCTGTTCCGGAATTTTGTGTCATTTCCTCATCCAAGCAGCATTCCATTCCATCTGAGGTTCTCGAACTAGCATCCTAAATGAATGCGTGATTATACATATGCTCTATTTCAAGTCCAGCAACCAGTCAAACTATTGATTGATTTACATGACTATATGCAAAATCAAGGGATAGTTTACCATGAGGAAATTTAAGGCAGAATGTTAGGGTCTGAAAACCTCAGCTACCATTCACTTTCATTGCACTGGGTTTGAAACATGACAACAGAATTTATTCATTTATTTGTATTAATATTATTATTATTATTGGTGAACTAACCCTTAAATGAGGCATTAATGTAATTATTCCCTGTCTTTAAAATGTGTTCTTTGGTTAACAAAGTATACGCAAAACAGATTCTTATCGGCTAGATTCCAGCATTACACTTGTTAAGATTACTTGAACCATGAAGTGGCAGAGTTCTTCAAACAAAACAAGACAAATCATGGACAACTGTTTTCAAACACAAAAAGAAAGAAAGACAGCAGCATAGAGCATAGCTGAATTAAAGAGTTGTGACTGATAGTCTGCCAACTGTTTTCCTTTTCACCAACAAGGCTATAAAACATTTATGCCACCAATAAGAAACATTCAAACTACAATCAAAGAAAATGGCAATTTGACCTATACTTGGACATGTTTTAGTGAACACCCCACATTCCTTGGATTATATCATTATTATTACACAGACCCATCCCTCAAAATCAGATCACAAGCTGTAACAATGAAATGTTAAATATTTTTAGATTGACTATGTATTCCATCGCAATAAATATGTATTATGACCGCTTTCTCGTTCATTTCTGAGTTCTGATATTCATTCATCAGGCAGAATCTTGCTGTCATTAAATAATCCTTAAAGAACCCTTCATTACACTATAACTTGCAATGGTTGCTTTTATTTTTATTATATGCTACCATGTGCTTACAATCAAGATCTTGCTTACAGCATGGAAAATTCTAATGAACCTTAGTTAAAGGGCATGCAAAACTTCATCATACTCTGTTAAGCACAACATATCGTGACTATCACAATAAGAAATTTGTTAAGACAAGGCCAATTGGTGCAGCTGAGTGCTAGTTAGTTTTTATACACTACTGATACTCTGAAGAAGTAGCAGATATTCAAAACAGGGTCTGTTCTTACCTTGTTGCAGCTTTGGCAGTAAAACTCTCCATTTTTCCCCGGAGACAGTATGATTTCTCCAGTAGGTATCAGCTGGATCTTCAGCTCCATCATGTTGCCTGTGTGTCCCAACGTCTCTTTGACTGTGTATAGTGCCCTTCCTCACAAACAGCCACTCTGCATGAGGGTTGCTTCAACCCTCACCGGTGCTTCTGCCCTTTTGGATTGAAGAGAAAGAGGGATAAGAAAAAATTCATACACAGCTAGATGTAAATAGAGAAAGCCAATGCAAAACAGGCAGAGTGTTTTAGAATTACCTGTTGCAGGACAGAGAGTCAATGCGAGTTTATATAGATATGTGAGAGATGTCCAAGTCTCTTCCAACAGCCAGACATGCACTATAATTGATGTTCCCAGTTGCTGAGCTGCTCAAAGGTCTGAGAGAGTTTGCCGTCAGGGCTTCCTTCAGGCTTCTAGCATCCTGTCTTCGACATTCCCAGGGTAAATACCGGAGGAGCCCGCTCCATTTCCCCTGTACATACAAGAAGCAGATGCACATTTTTGCCACATACTCTCACATGTCTAAAAAAAGAGTGACTTTTCCTTTGCTAATGGCAAGGGATAGATTATCCAAAAATGAAAATTCTGTCATCATTTACTCACCTTCATGCCATCCCAGATGTGTATGACTTTCTCTCTTCTGCAGAACACAAACAAAGATTTTTTGAAGAATATTTCAGCTCTGTAGGTCCATACAATGCAAGTGAATGGTAACTAAAACTTTGAAGTACCAAAATGCACATAAAGACAGCATAAAAGTAATCCATACGACTCTAGTGGTTAAATTAATATCTTCATAAGCGATATGATAGTTGTGGGTGAGAAACAGATCAATATTTAAGTCTTTTTTTACTACAAATCTGTACTTTCACCTTCACATTCTTTCACATTTTGAAAGTAAAAGTGGAGATTTATGGTATATATAAAAAAAGGACTTAAATATTAATCTATTTCTCACCAACAATGATCATATCACTTCACAAGAGTCTTATGGATTACTTTTATGTGGCCTTTATGTGATTTTTGGAGCTTCAAAGATCTGGTCACCATTCAATTGCATTGGACCTACAGAGCTGAGATATTCTTCTAAAAATCTTTGTTTGTGTTCTGCAGAAGAAAGAAAGTCATACACATCTGGGATGGCATGAGGGTGAGTAAATGATGACAGAATTTTAATTTTGGTGTGAACTATCCCTTTAAAGGAAGGAATAATTCTTTTGTTAGGTTAGGTGGGCATAGAGCATACAATGGTTGTGTTTAAGAGTCGTGATACTTATAGGTTACCTCTTCTTACTTTTGTTAAATTAAGTTTTAATAACTGTGAAAAAGAAGAAAACATTAAATATTAAATGGTATTATTACATGGTGTCTTTATGGATTTTTGACGTACTGCCACACCTTTGAGGTCGCCCAGTACCACTGAGACACTGTTTAATTGGTGTGTGCTCCTTTTATGAATAAATCTGTATGCACAATTACACATAAGGCATTGTGTGTCTAATACTGGGCATTGCCAGTGCTTTGAAATAGCAATATGTGATTGTCAGTGCTGGATGTGTCTGAAAAGTATAGCTTGTTTGAGGGGAAATGACACAGCAAAACATCCCCTGATATTAGACATTAACTGAGACATTCATAAATTCTGGGCATCAGCAGGAAAGAGTGGTACTGGCATCCCATGGCACAACATGGTCTAAATTTGGGTTGACCACTGTTGGGTGTATCCGATAACAAATTCATTATTGTAATCTAATGACTTTTTAGTCAAAAAGGTAATGCAATGCATTACATTTTAAATATTCATAATCAGATTACAGTTACTGACTTTCAATTAAAGTATTTACTTTTAAGTACATTGCTTGTGCTAAAGTAATATGTACTGTATAATACCTTTCAAATATGAATTCATATGTATGTCTGTTAGCGTTTCTGTGACAGCCGAAGGGTGTGCAACAATAAATGAAGAGGAAATATAGACATTTTGAATCTGAGGAAAACCAAAAACTTTTCTAAGAAATGTTTTTCAGAAAGTAACTTAAAGGTGCACTCAGTAACTTTTGTCTTTGTGCAATCTTGGACTTACACTGACACCTAGCGGCTTGGATGCAGCATCATTTAAAATCAATAGTTTTCAGTTTCAGATGCCATTGAAGAAATTTAGTATTCACAGCCAGCCAATGATTGCTGTAATCAATGGATGAAAGTGTCAAATAACAGGATGGTTATTGAGATTAAGGGCATGTTTACACGACAACAATGTAATAAAAATGGAAAAGTTTTCCTTTGCGTTTTTGAAAAGTTTCGCGTACAGATGACAACGTTGTCAAAATGATCCCCGTTCACACGGATCTGCGAAAACGACTAAAAATGCTGTATTATACATGTCAGGCCAGTAGTTGGCGATGTCACTTTGTAAAGAAACACTATGCAACTGCGCACATAAGCTTTTTTTTTATTTATATTTTTATTGCTTTAATCAATATAACATGACAGTCAAACCAACTGAAAGCATAAGAAATAAACTAAAAGAAGAAAAAACTTACAAAAAGGTATATCGACGATATAAAGAATTCAAAAGCTATATATTATACAATATACATTGCATATAATATTAAGATTCAAAAGGGAATATTCAAGGCTTTATAAAAGTTAATACTCTTTAGCGCTTTACTGTTTTTTTTTAACTCCTGTTAACATATTAAAGTAATACTTCTATTTTGAAGTGTGTGAAATTTTATTTCTGTGACGACCATTTACATTTATGAATATATATATTTTTTTTCCATAAATCAACAATACATTTATAATATACCATGCTTTATCTTCAATTTTACTATCAAAACAAAACATCCTCTTTCCTTAAATGCATATCAATACCCGTATTCATCTTAATAAAATATTCTAAATCACACCAGACCATTTTTGTATAGATACCGTCAAAAAAGAGGTGTACAATGCTTTCAATTTCAATGTTACAAAAAGCACATTTTAAATCAATATCTTCCCTAAATCTTGCAATAACTTGTTTAACAGGGTAAATTCTGTGAATAATCTTAAACGAGACCTCACGAATCTTACTGGTCACACAATATCGTCTTGTAATTTTAAAGGTTTCTTCCTAATTAATATTTTGAAATTGTGCATTCCAAAAACTTTTGGCTGAGCTGCACAATTTTGATAGATTTTCCTAAGATAGTTTTTGTTGTTGTTGTTGTTGTTGTTTTATATCTGTAATACTTATACCTTCCAACTTAACAGTAAAGTCAATATTTGGTCTTGAAACAATGTTATATTTTAATAATTCAATAAGTTCAAAAGGTATAGCATCAATCACAGTCATAAATTCCTTAAAAGATACTCTGAATTATCTGGAAAATATACCCGTTTTCAAAAGTTTGTGTTTTCAGGCCCCAAAACGCCGTTGTGGTGTAAACGAACAGCCAAAAAGCATAAACAGTTTTCCGTTTTTAGTTGAAAACGTTGTTGTGTAAATGGCCCCTAAAGCTGCACTACGTAACTTTGTGCTCTCTAGCGACATCTGTGGTTGAGATTTAAAATTGCAAGCAATTTGCGGAAGAACTCTTAAAGTGATTCGTGTTTCGGCACTTCTCTTCTGGTGGATGAATCTCATGATTTGAGCTTACCTGGACATCGTCTGTGTGTGATCATGACTGGAGATATTCAGAGTCTGAGCCATAACGTGCTATTTTGATGTTGATATGTTGTTACATGATTAAACATTCAAAACTGAAATATTACTTGCTTTGATGAGGATATACAACACTCCTATTCACATATTTTGAATGAATGAATTTTACACTTATAGTGCTTTTCTGACACTACACTCAAAGCGCTTTTACATAAAGAACCGGGGACTCAATCACTACCAGTATATTTTAATATAATTTTTCAAGTGTTTTATCTACTATTAATATTTGTATTGTACTACTTAGTGTAGTACAATAGACTATTGTTTGTATTTTATATTGTACAGCCTCAGCTGATAATGCAAATGAACCGCAATACTAAAATAGTATGTCTATGTATGCACACAATAACATGGTAAACTAAAAACATAAAGCGAGGATTCAGTAATGAGGGATAACATATACTTTATTAAACATGAAAATAATATGCTTAAAAATGCAATATAACAGTTAACATTCAATTTCAGAAGTCATAAATATTATCATAAATAATAATCATAAGCGTCACTGACAACAATAGTGGTAAGAAATATAACTATATACATTTTAAAATAAAATAAAAATCATTATTATCATGTCTTAAGGAGTTAAACTTTTTTAAAGAGGAAAAAATTACTGAGTGCACCTTTAAAAGTAAAATAATTTGTAATGTGATTTCTTTTAGATTAAGTAATCAGTAATCTGATTACATTTTTAGAGAAGTAATTAGTCATTTGTAGTGGATTATTTTGAGTAATTTACCCAAAACTGGACATGACTGTCTGTCAGCATATTGTACTTTGTCTTGCTTGCATAAAGTATGCTGTGATCATAATAAACAACAGATGGTTAGTAGAAAAGCAAACAGGAAAGACAAACTGGATGAAAAATCACCTATCAAACAAAGATAGTGTATCTTTACAAGATGTGTAATGCTGGGTGTATTTCCTCCCTGTTTCTTGCTTATAGAAGTTTCTCTGAATAGCATATCCTATATATAAGAATATACAGTACTTTCAACCTAAGGGATACAAGTATATATATCTTGAAAATTTGTTCACAATCAAAGATATAAGGCGATATATATATATATATATATATATATATATATATATATATATATATATATATATATATATATATATATATATATATATAAACTGCAGTACCAGACAGGTTTGTTGATAAACTTTATGGTTGGATTGTAATGCTTTGAACAGTGGAGTAATGGCATCCTGTTTGTGAGGGAGGGAAATCATGGATTTGGTGGGCTTTGGGGTGTGGTAGGTGAGACTGGGTGAAGGGTAGAGCAAAGATGATGGGATAAACCATAAGCGTTCATGATATGGTAAACAGTACTGCAGTACTTATGTATGAGGCCAGTTTAGAATGGTTGTCTTGATATATCATAAGTGGCAACGACTAATTTAGCTTAAAAGAGGAAGCATCAAATATTTCAGTGACATACTATTTCCTCTGCTTTACTGTGCATTCTTACCTGCTTCTTCTGTACTGTAGTATTCACACAAATGAATCTCTCCGTACAATGAATAAATATGAATGCTTTTTATTTTTTATTTTTTGTCCTCTCCATTTTTCCCCTCAAATGGCCTTGTTAAAGTTTAAAGGACAATTGGAACATCCATTTGGGCCTTTAAACTCACACATAGATGTGTTGTATGGTAATAAGGATTGAGCTTTTATGATGGGATTTTTGGACTATTTATATTGTCGTATAATACACATAATACATACTGTACAAAGGCGCTTTCATAGCAGCCTCATTCAGGATTATCTCTCAACGTATTCGCCTACTGTACCACCTGCTGGACGGATTGTTTTATGCATCTAGTGCTGATATGCAATAATAATAATAATAACAATAATAATAATTTATTGCTAAATGAATGTATAATACTATAAGTAAAATTAATCAAATTGTTCGGCCTCATTGATCTCATAGCTATAGGAATGTCGCATTCTATGGCATTACATTTATCTTTTTTCTCATTACATTAATCTATTTGTTGATCTTTTTTACTTGATAGTTTATGCATATTAGGCTTTTACAGATCTGAATTACTTGAAGTAATTTCAGATTAATCCTTAGTACTTGTTCTTTGTCATGAATTTTGAACTATATTTAGTCAATATTTGTATGCATGTTACAATATAGATTAATATGATTTTAAATAACATAAATCTTTTTTTAATAAACAAAACTGCAACACATTCAAACTATTTTACCATTTTAATTAATAATAATAATAATAATAATAATAATAATAAAAGGAAATAGATAAAAAGTAACTGAAAAAACTAACCTAAAAGCATAAAAATATATATTATTGCATTTTATAACGTTCAATTCTACAGCCATGGTCATGGAATAGTTTAAAACACAACAGAAGTTGAAAAAAGTACTTAAGGAGTACTTATGCTTTTCAAAGGGTTTTGTAAAACATTTGCAGGTAAACAGAGCTTTTCTTCTAATTCAAAAAATAATAAGAAAATCAGAGCTACACCCGCGAAAGTATTAGAACGTTTTAGCACAATGTGTGGACTTTTTAGACGGTCCCTTACCAGTATAAGGCATCATTTATAACAAATATAAAGATTAAATTAACGATCTTGAACGATTTCGCCGTGACGCCATCTCACCAACTTAAATTACGGGACAAATCCCGTATCTTTTCATCTTTAAAAACGGGACGGGTGGCAACCCTATCTTTACCTCACAAATATTTTGTAACTAACAAAGTGTAAGAAATAACATTTAACTCACAGATTCTACCCAGATAAGTGCTCCCTCAAAAGACTTAAAAATAATATTAACTCAAATTGATATTTTCTCTTAAAGAAGCCTGAAACGTCCTTCCATTTACCTCTACAGTGACATTTTGATAGGACATTCTTGATTTCATTCAGTGTTACGTCAATCCCAATTTTGTATATACGTTGTCATATTTGCTTTTCACGAATGTGGAAAAAAAAAAAAAAAAAAATAATGCATTTATCATAAACCTTATTTTTCTGTGAGAAAAATACCATATCCATAAAAGCAAATCATCCAAAAGCAAACTGCTCCTTTTGAGATTCAAACATGAAATGAAAATATATTTTGAGTCTATTGAACTTTCAGAAAACTTGGTACTCAACTTGGACTGAAATATTTATAAAGGACCCTGGCCTGTTGTATTGTTGTTATGAACATTTAATAAAAATTAAAAAAAAATTGGAAAAGGATAAAACGAAGAATGCTTTTCAAATCCGGTGTCATTTCCGGAAGCTTGGCCCTACGCATTTTCTTACGCTAGGTGTCGTAACTATATCTCACTTCCGTTGAGAAAGTATCCGGAAGATACGTAAAACTTATCCGTGAATAGAAAGACTCTACGCACAACGTGCACGGTGCGACATTCTGCAGAGCAAAAAACCAACAAAGAACAACATTCACTGAAGAGAAGCTGCTTTAAAACACAGTAAGATGTATTTCTGTCATGCTAGCCATTGCAGGTTTCATTTTCTCTTTATAAAAGTCACAATTTTATCTCTGGTAATGTTTGTTTACGGAAAGAGTTAGCTAGTTGTATTAAATGAGGTAAGCTAAGCTAAAGTGATACGTACTGCTGTGTTGAATCTGAAGAATCAAGATGATAACTTCAAAGCTGAGATTCGTGATTATTTGCTTGCATAAGCTGCGGAATATCTAAAAACGTACCTGGCGGGAGTTTAAGGTTTGTTTATTTCTTTTTCGAAATAAAAAGCGTATGGATCATTTACGTGCGATGATAAAAATCATTCAGACGCCATAGCCAAGTTAGAGCCAGTAAATTGTCTTCATGAGATTTAGACATTGAATTTGTTGTCCAGACCGTTTGCATTTTAGATATGTTGATTTTTTTTTTAATAGCCACAAATTTCAAATCTGATTTCAACTTAGTAGCTGTTGTGGTTCTTATTAGTTCCATGTATTAATCAGGTTGGTGTATTGATCATCTACAGGTATTTTTGTTTATAATTTGCCTTGTGTAATTTTGTGTTTTCCATTGTCATTCCTGCCCTGTAGACGCTGCCATGGCAGCTGCATTCACCTACAGAGGTGTTCCTGGGACAATGCCTCCAGGTGTTCCTCCACCACCTCCTGTTGCTACTCAGATACCAGATTACATGACAGAGGAAAAGCTTCAAGAGAAAGGTGTGTTCATATGACTTTTCAATGTTGCATTGTGCATATAATGTTTTGCTTTTGCTTGGGTAACATTGCCTCTCTTGCAGCTCGGAAATGGCAGCAACTGCAGGCAAAACGCTACTCGGAGAAGAGGAAATTTGGCTTTGTGGATGCCCAGAAAGAGGACATGCCGCCTGAGCATGTTCGCAAAATCATCAGAGATCATGGTGACATGACCAACAGGAAATTTCGTCATGACAAGAGGGTCTACCTTGGGTAAGCACATTTTCAATCACATTACCTTGGCAGTCTATTCATTAGTTTTGTGCTATTGCAATTGATTGTTATATGTAAGTTATGTGAGTAGAATCTGTATCTGTTGCTCCCTGTCTGCAGAGCCCTGAAATATATGCCACATGCAGTGCTCAAACTGCTGGAGAACATGCCCATGCCCTGGGAGCAGATCAGAGACGTTCCTGTACTCTACCACATCACAGGCGCCATTTCTTTCGTAAACGAAATCCCATGGGTTATTGAGCCAGTATACATTGCACAGTGGGGGTAAGTTGTGATATTTGCTCACATCGCTAGGCCCTGAAAATTACAAGTATGATAATGTTATCTGATGTCCTTTGTGCATTTAGAGCAGAGATTAAACAAGTCTTTCTGTTTTGACCAGTGCAATGTGGATCATGATGCGTCGTGAGAAGAGAGACAGACGGCACTTCAAACGCATGCGTTTCCCTCCATTTGATGATGAAGAGCCTCCACTGGATTATGCAGACAACATTCTGGATGTGGAGCCCCTGGAGGCAATCCAGATGGAGCTGGATCCAGAGGAAGACTCCTCTGTGGCAGACTGGTTCTATGAGCATCAGCCCCTGAAGGACACCACCAAGTGAGTGCTGATGAAGTTTATGAAAATGTTCAATCCATGTCCATCCGATTGCTCATGATTATGTTTTTTTTCTTCCACAGATATGTGAATGGGACCACATACAGACGCTGGCAGTTCACATTGCCAATGATGTCCACACTGTATCGATTGGCCAACCAGCTGCTGACCGATTTGGTGGATGGCAACTACTTTTACTTGTTTGACTTGAAGGCTTTCTTCACCTCCAAGGCTTTGAACATGGCCATTCCCGGGGGTCCCAAATTTGAGCCCCTTGTCAGAGACATTAACCTTCAGTATGTGCCATCTCCCTCATTTCAGTAGTTCAGCCTGTTGCTTAATCAGTCATTACTTTTTCTTTACTGCAGAAGTATAACATATGTAACTTTTATTTACAGGGATGAAGACTGGAATGAGTTCAATGACATCAACAAGATCATCATCAGACAGCCAATCAGGACAGAATACAAAATTGCATTCCCTTACCTGTACAATAACCTGCCACATCATGTGCACCTCAACTGGTACAGGACGTTATGCCTTAGTGTATATAATTGTGCAGAAGTACTTCTTTTGTTAAGCCAGTCATTTTTGACTCCTGTACAGGTACCACACACCCAACGTGGTGTTCATCAAGACTGAGGATCCTGATCTGCCTGCCTTTTACTTCGACCCACTGATCAATCCCATCTCTCACAGGCACTCTGTTAAAGTCAGTAACTGTGTAAACTGCTTTATTTTCCATCTCACAAATTTCTTCCCACACATGTTAATTCTGAGTTTTTCTTCACAGAGCCAAGAGCCATTGCCAGATGATGATGAAGAATTTGAACTGCCTGAATACGTAGAGCCATTCTTAAAGGAGACGCCCCTCTACACTGACAACACAGCTAATGGAATTGCATTGTTGTGGGCACCTCGTCCATTTAATCTCCGTTCAGGAAGGACCAGACGAGCCATTGATGTCCCTCTCATCAAAAACTGGTTAGCATAGAACAGTATACATGCCATTTGACTACGTCACTCATGTGGGATCCTTTTATTTATATATTTATAATGTCCTTAGGTACCGTGAGCACTGTCCTGCAGGCCAGCCTGTGAAGGTGCGAGTGTCATACCAGAAGCTTCTGAAGTACTATGTGCTAAACGCTCTGAAACACAGACCTCCTAAAGCACAGAAAAAGAGGTAAGCATAAATGACTTATTCTAGAACATGTTCTACACAAATTCTTTGTCTCAGAAAAATGTTGATTAGTAGTCGACCGATATGGTTTTTCAATGGCCGATACCGATATCTAGAGAGCAGAATGGCCGATAAAAATGCAGATAGACCTACTACAGTTATAAACTGATTTGCCAACAGCAAATCAGATGTACACAATTTCTAAAGTGAAGCAAACACTTAAGCATTATTTACTCAAATTTGCTTAAATTTGAAAACAAAGTGTTGACTATCCATTGACAAATCTATTGATAGATTTTGTAACTGATACAATGGGAATTTAACACTTCTGTTAAAAGGCCATGCGAACGCTGTTGTCGGCCTATGCTGAGAATCATAAAATGGCCAAATATCGGCCGATTAATCAGCCTGGCCGATAT
Source organism: Myxocyprinus asiaticus (assembly GCF_019703515.2). Lineage (NCBI taxonomy): Eukaryota > Metazoa > Chordata > Actinopteri > Cypriniformes > Catostomidae > Myxocyprinus > Myxocyprinus asiaticus. Next base: position 29,089,670 of record NC_059374.1, on the reverse strand, counting down.
ATCGGTCTATACCTAGTGTTGATGCGTCTAACAATGGGTGTATTTTGTATTTTTCCTATCATCTTTAGATACCTGTTCCGCTCCTTCAAGGCCACCAAATTCTTCCAATCTACAAAGCTGGACTGGGTGGAGGTTGGCCTTCAGGTGTGCCGGCAGGGCTACAACATGCTGAATCTGCTGATTCACAGAAAGAACCTCAACTATCTCCACTTGGACTACAATTTCAATTTGAAGCCTGTCAAGACACTCACAACTAAAGAGCGTAAAAAGTCCAGATTCGGGAATGCGTTCCACTTGTGTCGTGAGGTTCTGCGTTTGAGCAAGCTTGTGGTGGACAGTCATGTGCAGTACAGGCTTGGAAATGTTGATGCTTTCCAGGTACAATATATACATAAGTCTAGCACATATTAACTTAATTCTGCATATATTGCCCTTTGCCTAAAGCTTGACTTCTTTTGTCTCTGTACTGTAGCTGTCAGATGGGTTGCAGTACATCTTCGCCCATGTGGGTCAACTGACTGGCATGTACCGCTACAAGTACAAGCTCATGAGGCAGATCAGAATGTGCAAAGACCTAAAGCATCTCATTTACTACCGCTTCAACACAGTGAGTATTCAATTAAGCATGTGATGGTATAAAATGATGGTATAAAATTTTCACATCACGATAATTGCTGAAGCTTTCATCACAGTATACAGCAGTGTTTCTCAACTGGTGGGTCGCAGGTCTATTCGGACTGGGTTGCGGACAGCAGGGAAAGAACAATGCCATGGTTCTCCCACTGAAGATTTTTTGGTGGCCGCCCAAGTGATAGAGATTATTTAATGATAATGTTTACTGAAGTGATTTAATGATAATCTCGCATTCAGTTAAAGGCTTCTCATCTGCACTGCGATATTTTCGCGGTGCGATTAAAGCTTTCGCGCGAGTGTAACGGTACCAGCTCGTGCTAATGATCTACTCTGCTCTCTGATGTGCATGCGCAACAACCGGGCTTCCCTCAGTATTGTGCTGCGCAGACATCAAAACTGCTGTGACCCATTTTAATTTTAGTGAGACTTTTCTAGTTTAAAGTGTTACCGAGAAAATCAAGTCAAACCCATCAAACAGGCAGCCCTAACATGCCAAACAGCACTGAGGAAAAGAGCAACACTGCTATGCGCTAAAAAAAAAAAAAAAAAAAAATCATTACACATCACCTTTACTAATTTTCACGATTTTACAAGAGTAAAAGTAACTGTTCTATTTTGATTTTTTTTTATTATAGTTTCATATGAAATAAGCTATATTTAGAATCTATTAGACCTCATTTTTATATCAACATTTGCAGTTGTAGTTAGTTTCAAAATGTGTTTCAGCTTGTATTTTTTTCATCAATATGTTGTTGTTATTGTTATTATTATTATTATTATTAATATTATTTAAGACTAGGTACATAGACCTAACCATGGTAATGAGGAGCCTTTCCTCTTGTGTAATATGTATGTTCTGTTTGAATGTTGGTTGAAATTAGGAAACAAACGGGATTATAATGGGCTCATGGCCTATAAATAAATATGCTCATTTTTTAAAAGGGGGGAAGAAAACTTCCTGTCGCTTTTGTTGTTTACATGAAAAATAATGCCTCTTGATGCATGCCCTTGTACTTGAAAACCATGAACAAAACTATGCAACATAAAAGGAAATGTGACCCAGGATACATTAAATACAGGTTACGTTTTTACTATAGTGGGTCGCCACTTGACTTCCAATGTAAAATCTGGGTCCCGAAGCAAAACCATATGAGAATCACTGGTATACAGGGTTCCCGTGGATTCTTAAGTCTTAAAATGTCTTAAATTCAGTTTTCCAAAATTTTGTGTCATAAAGTCTTGCATATCTTAAATGATACAATAAAAGTCTTAATTTTTATTTAAAGATGTCTTAAATGTGGGGGCGGATAGACAGGAATCGTGATATGACCTAATGTGATTATCAAACTTTTAAAGAATAAGATTTAATTAAATAAATGCATGCGCTGCAATCTTCAAAGTGAAAATGTGGCACTGTTGTATTTTCTCTGAACACGTGGGAGCTTGTGAGTGTTTCCAGCAATCGTTGGGCCATATCGGAAATTTGACAAACTATCACTAAAGATCAGCTGTTGATGATGATAATATAGTGTTGATGAAATATGTCAATGTTTACTTTTAATTGTTTATACTGTAATACATTGTAGATTATTGTAAGAGTGCACATTTCATATCCTTTATTTGTTTGAATGAGCAGCTGGAAGCAGTGAAGAGCAAACATTTCAAAATAAGAGTCTCCGGTGTATTTCAAAGTTAAAGTGCCTTTTAAAGTTAAAAGCTCCATGCTATGAATCAAATCTGCCCCCCCCCCCCCAACCATAAAGTGCATCTGGAATTTAATTAAATTTGGACACTTGTAGCCTCTGTCTGGCCCTCCACATCACTGGAAGAAAAGACTAAGAACATTTCATATACGCTGCCAATTTAAAAAAAAAACTATTGGCATATTAACTGGCTTTCTTTTAACACATTATACAATCAGCAAAATCAATATCGGTCGACCTCTAATTTGTATCTATTTATATAATGGTACATAAACCAATTTTAATGTGATATATATGTGGAAAACATGTCTTGAGTATTTTAAACTTGCATATATCCTACCCTGTTTTACTGATAAGTAATGTTAAGGCCATGTTGAATGTGTGTCCCTGCCTGTTTAAGTAAAAGTCTGTGATACATGATTTATTTTCAGATTATGTGGGTTTGTTTTGGTATTGGGATGCTGTATTAATTTTATTTGTTCAGGTCTTGAAAAAGGTCTTAAAGTCTTAAATTTGATTTTAAAAACTCTGCAGCAACCCTGGTATACATTATTATTATGGTATTGAATTACATTACAAAAATGGGTTGAACGATAAACTTTATTGTTGTTCTCTTAATAACAAGTTTAATTACTTTTTCAAAACCAACCTGACCTTTTAAATTAACAGATAACAAATAACTTTGAAAAGAACCCTGAACGTTTAAAAAACTAGCAGAACTGTCACAACTTGCCTGTCTCGCAGATGAGTGAACATGTTGAAGGTGTTGCTGTGTTTTGCTGCCCCTTTTCTGCCGCATGTTTTGCACGAATGGAAGCCATCTCCAAACAATAATACCTCTGCATTTTTATGTAACCCAAATACTTCCACACTTCTGACTTGACCTGGGTTTGAAATTAACTTTTTGGCTCACTGACCACTGTGGCTAGTAATTTCCAATGTCACTAGCCACTCAACATTTTCTCTAGCCAAAATCCCCCACCTCACAAAAAGTGATAAAGGTAACTGGAGACTGTAACTGCTTGCATTTTTTGGACCTATTTGAACGAGAACGATATTAGTTTAGCAGGACACAAGCCTAATGATTTAAGTCACCTTTAGAATATCTATGTCATGGACCATTAGAACAGGAGAAAAAATCTGTCAATGTTTTGTCCATAAAGAGTTTACCAATGTTCTGCCATTTGTTTATCAGTTGCATTTGTAATAAGGCCATTACCACATACACCATGGATGACTCCACATTACTGTGGTTAGGTTATGCTGATAGTCTTTTCTAAAAAAAAAAAAAAAAAAAAATTATAGTATTTTTGTTTTTGTTTTCTTTAAAAACCTAATGGCCTAAACACATTTAGAAACCTTTTATTACAACTGTAAAAGTTGTAAAGTCTAATAGATTAACGAAAAGATTAAATATGAACCTATACAAGTTACCTGTTAGTGCTACTGCAGTAGCAAAAAAAAATTTTTTAGTAAGGATGATGATTTGTATTTTAAAAACTGATCATGTGTATTATTTGTTTCCTTTTTACCTTATCAGTGCTGTTTATAATAAAAGGGCTGTCTAGCAGTTTGAGGGGTTCGACTTCCTTCATATAAAGCTTTATACTAAAGTGTTCTCTGTAAAATTAAAATGGGTCACTTAAGTTTTATGGTCTCTGTCAGCCACCATGATATGTGTACGTAAAGCCCAAATGAATCATGCAAGTTTCGCTCTGCGTTGTCCCAGAGCTCTGGCTATCTTATCCCTGGAGCACACTGACTGTACGTGTCTACTGTTCATTCTGATGAAAATCCACCTCACGAGCTTGACGCTCGGCTCCCATCGGAATGAATTGAAAATGCTTGCTTCGCCAGTGGACACTCGGCATGATGTGCATTGCAGCGGTTCACGCAAAAGCACATTTCATTCGTCCCGCATAGATATAAGTTATGAGAGGCATCAATACCATTAAATTTGCTTCAGCAGTGGCTTAGAGTCGCCCAACATTCATTAATTTTCAATGCAGGAAAAACCCTGGCTGCTAAGAATGATGGAGCTACCCGCCACTGCAATTTTATTTTACCTGCATTTGGCAGGTGTTAATTTCAAACCCTGGACTTGACACATTTAGAAGATGGATAAAGGTTCGGCTGCGTTCCTCCTCCAGTCAGGTTTCTCGTCCACGTTGCTTTTGTTTACATCACAGTCCGCATGTTTCATTTGTACCGCATACACGCACGCAGTGTTGTGAATCTTGATACGTTAATGTGGAAAAAACTTATGTGCGATCAGAAACTTCTAAACAATTTGACTAAAAGGTTATCTAGAATTATTAACAGTATTTTAAGTGCCCACGATAACAATATCATGCATGTTAATTACCGTGATATACCGTTTTACCGAATACTGTCAAAAATGCCTTTACTCAGTGGCACCAATTATGTCACTCCAAGTGAATTGGTATTGTCTGTAACTTTGTTAGGATTGGTGCTATCCCTTGCATCTAAGATGGCTGGTATTTTTATAGGGCCCAGTTGGAAAAGGTCCAGGCTGTGGGTTCTGGGCTCCTGGATGGAGAGTCTGGCTGTTCTTCATGAGAGGCATCACCCCTCTTCTGGAGCGGTGGCTCGGCAACCTTCTGGCTAGGCAGTTTGAGGGTAAAATATTGGTTTTTGGTTTATTTTTAAAAATATGTAGAAGAATGTTAAAAGAGCAATGTAGTAAAATCAGTGCTTGATACCCTTTAGGTCGACACTCTAAGGGTGTTGCCAAGACTGTGACCAAACAGCGTGTGGAATCTCACTTTGATCTGGAGCTGAGAGCTGCTGTGATGCACGACATCCTGGATATGATGCCTGAGGGTATTAAGCAGAACAAGGCCAGAACAATCCTGCAGCACCTCAGCGAGTCATGGAGGTGCTGGAAGGCCAACATCCCTTGGAAGGTACAACTTTCTTGCATGCATGCTGCCCATTTATTTTATATTACAGTTACTTCTAGTTAGCATGCGCTGAGAAAAAGAAAAAAGATACAATTTTATTAAGGTATAATTTTTTTTTTTGTCTTTGCAGGTTCCAGGACTCCCAACCCCTATTGAGAACATGATCCTTCGCTATGTGAAGGCCAAAGCTGACTGGTGGACCAACACAGCTCACTACAACCGTGAGAGAATCAGGCGAGGAGCCACTGTGGATAAGACTGTGTGCAAGAAGAACCTTGGACGTCTCACTCGACTCTACCTGAAGGCAGAGCAGGAGAGGCAGCACAATTACCTGAAGGTACATTTCTTGGGGAACATAATAACAAGAAGTCATTAATGGCTTTGAACACGTTAATGTTTCCGTGAAAGAACACAGTGAAGGGTGATGTTCGCTTTTATCTTGTAGGATGGGCCTTACATCACTGCTGAAGAGGCCGTGGCCATCTACACCACCACAGTGCACTGGCTGGAGAGTCGTCGGTTCTCTCCAATTCCATTCCCTCCTCTCTCATACAAACATGACACTAAACTGCTCATCTTGGCTCTGGAGAGACTCAAGGAGGCTTACAGGTTAGACCAGAACTTCCTGCTTCTGACATCATTATTATATCACTATAAAGCAGATTGTAAAGTACTGAGTTTGATTACATTTATATAAATTGTCATCTTGCTTTCCTTTCTGCTGTATCTAGTGTGAAGTCAAGGCTGAACCAGTCACAGCGTGAGGAGTTGGGTCTGATTGAGCAGGCCTATGATAACCCTCACGAGGCTTTGTCTAGAATCAAACGTCACCTCCTCACTCAGAGAGCCTTCAAAGAGGTTAGCGCACATGTACCATTTCAGTGCACTTCATATAACCACAAAGTCCTTCTTAGCCTGTTGCTAGTCCTAGCTTGCATCTAAAGATGTGCTTTCCTCTGTAGGTGGGTATTGAGTTCATGGACCTTTACAGTCACCTGGTGCCGGTTTATGATGTTGAACCTCTGGAGAAGATCACAGATGCCTACCTGGATCAGTACCTGTGGTATGAGGCAGACAAGCGCAGACTTTTCCCACCATGGATCAAACCAGCTGACACAGAGCCTCCACCTCTGCTGGTGTACAAATGGTGCCAAGGTGAGATGGGAACTCGTACTGCCTTCTATTGGTTGGCTTGATAAGGGCTTTAAACTGTAATATAATTATTGTTTTCTAAAAACAGTTAATGAAGGGATCGCCATTTCGGTTTAGTGGTTCGTGTTCATTGCTTAGTATAAATACATCTTCAGTTGTCTTTTTTTACAAGCATTTAATTGTTCCATCCAGGTATCAACAACCTGCAGGATGTGTGGGAGACAGCAGAAGGCGAGTGTAACGTCATGCTGGAGTCTCGCTATGAGAAGATGTACGAGAAGATAGACTTGACACTACTGAACAGACTTCTGCGTCTCATAGTGGATCACAATATTGCTGATTACATGACAGCCAAAAACAACGTTGTCATCAACTATAAGGTCTGTTTCCTGCACACATAAAGAGTCCATTGCAAACTTTTTCCCTCTCTAAGGATTTGAAAATGTCAAAGTAGTCTTATTTATTTGAAATCTTCTGTAATTTCTCTGTTTGATTTTAGCTTTCTTTGTATTCTCCTAATAGGACATGAACCACACCAACTCGTACGGTATTATCCGGGGGCTGCAGTTTGCTTCTTTCGTCGTGCAGTACTATGGGCTGGTGATGGACTTGCTGGTGCTGGGTCTGCAAAGAGCCAGTGAAATGGCTGGACCTCCTCAGATGCCCAATGACTTCCTCAGCTTCCAGGACACAGTCACTGAGAGTGCCCATCCCATCCGCCTGTACTGCAGATACATAGACCGTATTCACATTTTCTTCAGGTCAGATGAGATGACAGAGATTATTTAAATGTTCTGACTAAAGGCTACACTAGCAGAAGTTTTATCTTATGGTTCCTCTTTAACTACAGGTTCTCGGCTGATGAGGCTAGAGATCTGATCCAGAGGTATCTGACTGAGCACCCGGACCCCAACAACGAGAACATTGTGGGCTACAACAATAAAAAATGCTGGCCCAGAGATGCTAGGATGAGACTGATGAAACATGATGTGAACTTGTAAGCCTTCTTGGCATTTACTCTTCTTGAACCCCTTAATGGATCATAGACTGAAATTTACATTGTCTAACTGAGTTTCTTTTAAATCTCCCAGGGGCCGTGCTGTGTTCTGGGACATCAAGAATCGCCTCCCTCGTTCTGTAACCACAGTTCAGTGGGAGAACAGCTTTGTGTCAGTCTACAGCAAGGACAACCCCAATCTGCTTTTCAACATGTGCGGCTTTGAGTGTCGCATCCTGCCCAAGTGCCGCACCAGCTATGAGGAGTTTACTCACAAAGATGGCGTCTGGAATTTGCAGAATGAGGTAAACAAGTGTATGAAATAATGGTGAATGATACTGTTTGCAAATCTGGGTTAGGGATGGCCAGTGGATAATTGTATATGTATATTGATTATCAGGTAACAAAGGAAAGAACAGCACAGTGTTTCCTTCGTGTAGATGATGAATCTATGCAGAGGTTCCACAACAGAGTACGACAGATTTTGATGGCCTCTGGCTCCACCACCTTCACCAAGGTATGCACCATGAATCTCAGCACTTCCAGAACAAACTTAAAATAATAATAAGCAGTAGTAATAATAATAATAAACGGTAGTACTGTCAGGTAATACCTTTATCTCTGTTATTTGTCTACCTCATTACCTATATTTGTGTGTTCAAACTTCCTCAGATTGTGAACAAGTGGAACACTGCTCTGATTGGTCTGATGACCTACTTCCGTGAAGCTGTGGTCAACACGCAGGAGCTCCTGGATCTGTTGGTGAAGTGTGAGAATAAGATCCAAACCCGTATCAAGATTGGGCTGAACTCCAAAATGCCCAGCCGTTTCCCTCCTGTGGTATTTTACACCCCAAAGGAGCTAGGAGGACTGGGGATGCTTTCCATGGGACATGTACTGATCCCACAGTCTGACCTGAGGTAAATTACTTTTGGAATGTTCACTACCGTATTTGTCAGTTCCAACCCAACTTTACAAAACTGCATGAAATTAAGATGATGTTGTGGATGCCTCAAAGTTTTTCTGTGTCTACTTAAGATGGTCGAAACAGACTGATGTGGGCATCACTCATTTCCGTTCTGGTATGAGTCATGAGGAGGATCAGCTCATTCCTAATCTGTACCGTTACATCCAGCCTTGGGAGAGTGAGTTCATTGATTCCCAGAGAGTTTGGGCCGAATATGCACTCAAGAGACAAGAGGCCATTGCCCAGAACAGGTACTGTTCTCTCAGCCAAACCTAAATCTTGCAGGTGTTGATACGTTCAGTCTAATAAATGAAGTTGTGATCATATTTAGGCGTTTGACACTGGAGGATCTGGAAGACTCCTGGGACAGAGGTATTCCACGTATAAACACACTCTTTCAGAAGGACAGACACACTCTTGCCTATGACAAAGGCTGGAGAGTCAGAACAGACTTCAAGCAGTACCAGGTAAAGAAGAATGTTTTCCTCTGGTACAAGAATGAGTGTTAAAGCAATGCTAGGGATTTTTCAGATGCATCTGTGTGTTGTGTTTAAAGCTTTGGAGTGTGTTTTCAGGTGCTGAAGCAAAATCCATTCTGGTGGACCCACCAAAGGCATGATGGAAAACTGTGGAATCTGAACAATTATCGTACAGACATGATCCAGGCACTTGGAGGAGTGGAGGGCATTCTTGAGCATACATTGTTCAAGGGAACCTACTTCCCCACCTGGGAAGGTCTTTTCTGGTAATCCCTTTCAGTGCTCATCAGTGTAGTGAAGTTAAACCTACATTTTGAATGCAGTCTTAATAAACTTGAGAATTGTATAGCATGTAAATTCAGTTCAGTTAAGCTTTGTTCTTTTATCTTCATACTATGGTGATTCACTGGATTTGGGTTCTCAATGTTTTTGTCTTCCATAGGGAGAAGGCCAGTGGTTTCGAGGAGTCCATGAAATGGAAGAAACTCACCAATGCTCAGAGATCTGGTCTGAACCAGATTCCTAACCGACGATTCACTTTGTGGTGGTCTCCTACTATCAACAGAGCCAATGTTCGTCTGAATCCCTGAAGCCATTTACTGGGTTTCCATCCAACTATTTTTATGGGAATTTTAAATTTGTGCTCAAGAACACCTGAATGGAAACGCAAAAGGGGGACTAAAGCAGTTGTCATAATGAATCAGCTGCTTAAATAGTCTTTTCAAAATCACAATATCTTTATTTTTTTATGTTACAAACATTCAAACAATCACTAAATAAAAGTTTAAATCTGTTACCGTCGGAGCGCACTGTTAATGCAGCGTTGCAGCCATGTTTTCTGACGTAAAACAAAGAATATACAAACTAGTCAATCCATTCAAGCCGTCTCCTATTCCATCCGTCACTCATTCTAACCACTTCCGGTGCTGGGAAAGTGAAAAGGTTAGGTTTTTAGAACCTTCTATTCTTCTATGATGACTCACAATCCCATCACGCATGGCATGTAAACAATATGGCGCACACATAGCCGGCAAGCGCGTTCACGATCGCATCTTATCTATCATAATTATTCATTACAAACATCTAAAGAACACATTATATATTTGATAATATATAATATGACCTTCAGTTTCTCCTGCTTTGATATAATCTGTCCTCCAGTGCATCTGCTGTGAAGTGTAAGAAGATTTTTTTTTAATTACAGCACGCATTAAATAACTCATGTTGGAGGATCCATCAGTACAGGAGAAACAAACGTGCAAAAAGGTTAAAGTAGGTCCTCGCAATCCATCAGGACAGTTTTGAGTGCGGGCACTCACAGATATATGGAGGCTGGTGGTTTTTGGGCATAGCAGCCATTTCAGCACTCATATGAGATCTAAACTAATTCTGCTGCATTTAATAAAACAATGGTCATTTGCTCCAATACCGCAAATGCAACTCTCCCCAAAGCAAGGAGATCATGCAGCTGCTCCATTATGACAAAGCAGGCTCCGTCAAGATAATTTACATAACCTAGTAGATGATTCACATTTACTTTTGTCTAATTTTTAAAAATGCACTTAAAGCCAAAAATTTGGATGGACACCCAGCTAGTGTTTTAGACTGAATATATAAATTCAGTGATTTCTTAAAACTCACTCTCTTGTTTTTGACCTTTTAGGTCTATGTGGGTTTCCAAGTGCAGTTGGACCTCACTGGAATCTTCATGCATGGTAAAATTCCAACCCTCAAGATCTCTTTGATCCAGATCTTCAGAGCTCACTTGTGGCAAAAGATTCATGAGAGCATCGTCATGGATCTCTGTCAGGTAAGAATATGTCCTTTTAATGGCTTAAGTTGTACATGCCTGATATTTAACAGACTATTCCACACTAAAGCATTACTGTTTTTGTTACTCATTAGACTAATCAGGAAGCTTCTGTTTGCTCTATGTAGGTGTTTGACCAAGAGCTGGATGCTCTGGAGATCGAAACTGTCCAGAAAGAGACAATCCATCCCAGGAAGTCATACAAGATGAATTCCTCCTGTGCTGACATTCTGTTGTTTGCCTCCTACAAGTGGAACGTCTCGCGTCCCTCGCTTCTAGCAGACTCCAAGTAAGTGTGACTAAGCTTAACAAGCACATCAGTCCTTACAATATCAAGAAACTAAATTCTCTTGATTTATATAATGTTTATTCACATGACTTAATTACTCCTGACACAAATGGAAAATTAAAATGTCTCAAATGGTTAATGTATATTGTATTTTAAATATTTCTTTCTTTGGCTGCCTTCTACAGGGATGTTATGGACAGCACCACAACACAGAAGTACTGGATTGATATTCAGCTCAGATGGGGTGACTATGACTCCCATGACATTGAGAGATATGCCAGGGCCAAGTTCTTGGACTACACCACTGACAACATGAGTATTTACCCATCACCCACTGGGGTCCTGATTGCTATTGATCTGGCATACAACCTGCACAGGTCAGTGTTTTATATCATGTTATGTAAGTGACTATTACTCATAAATCTTTTGTTTACTTTGTAAACATTACAGAGATAAGCACAGCATTGGTTACACATCCAAAAACAGGTGAGATCTTTGCTCTGCACATTGATATGGTCATCTAATTGATTTTGTCTGTTCCTTCTTTGTAGTGCCTATGGCAACTGGTTCCCTGGAGCCAAGCCCTTGATCCAGCAGGCTATGGCGAAGATAATGAAGGCCAACCCTGCTCTGTATGTGCTGAGAGAGCGAATCCGCAAGGGTCTGCAGCTCTACTCTTCAGAGCCCACTGAGCCTTACCTATCTTCTCAGAACTATGGAGAGCTTTTCTCTAACCAAATCATCTGGTTTGTGGATGACACCAATGTGTACAGAGTCACCATCCACAAGGCAAGTGAATGCAACATCATCCACATGACCCTCTGGGACTTCATATCACAATCTTCAAAGGATTTGATATGAAACAGTGTAATAATTTTTTTATTGGTTAATCTTGTCCCTGTTTTAGACCTTTGAAGGGAACTTGACGACCAAACCAATCAACGGAGCCATTTTCATTTTCAACCCCAGAACTGGACAGCTTTTCCTTAAGATCATTCACACATCTGTATGGGCAGGACAGAAGCGTCTCGGACAGGTCAGTCTGTCACTCTGTATTGTATTTCTCTCAGTGCATTTCCTTTTTGCTTTAGTCAGTGGTCTGCATGAAGCACACATGTGACTTTTTTTTTGTTTTGTTTTCCTGAGTTGCTCATTTTCTTTGTTTTTGTAGCTGGCCAAGTGGAAGACTGCTGAAGAAGTGGCTGCCCTTATCCGATCACTGCCTGTTGAAGAGCAGCCCAAGCAGATTATTGTGACCAGGAAGGGCATGTTGGATCCTCTTGAGGTTAGAAACACAAACTAACACTGTGAAAGGCAAATACAGTGTGGAGTAACACTAATATCTATTGTGCGAGTTTGTTCTTGGTGCTCCCGTTTGCCAGAGCGATCTCATCACTGGTGGTGTTTGTGTTCTCTGTCTTTTAGCAAGTCTTGAATTTTGGCTTTAACATCAGTTGACGATGCAAAATTTATTTTCCTCTGTATAAGTCTGCCATGATTTTTCATTTCCCAGTAGTTACACCCCAAACTCCGCTAGAAAGGGATGGGTGGAGCCGTGAAGGCTGCTCAAAATATAAAAATACATTTTCAAAAAAGTTTTGATAGTGCCTGGGAGGCTTAGTGTTTAAAGTTTTGAGGGAGGTGAACCCATGAATGCTTGCTTTTAGTTTTCAATTAACAATAAACTGGGATAGTAGAACGTATTTTGACATAAAGTTACATACTTCACCTTTAAATCAAGGGTGTGTTGACCAATAGTTCCCCTATTTTCTCAGGTGCACTTGTTGGACTTCCCCAACATTGTCATCAAGGGCTCTGAGCTACAGCTGCCCTTCCAGGCATGTCTAAAGGTGGAGAAGTTTGGGGACCTCATTCTGAAAGCCACAGAGCCTCAGATGGTCCTGTTCAATCTGTATGATGACTGGCTGAAGACAATCTCTTCTTACACTGTAAATATAGCTCTTATTCCATGATTTTGATCAACAATTACAGTTAAACCAGTAGAAGTTTCTGAAGGTCATACTATTCATTACTAGGAATTCTCATAGTAGTATGTATTTTTGTTGCCTAGGCGTTCTCTCGTTTGATCCTAATCCTGCGAGCACTTCATGTCAACAATGACCGTGCCAAAGTTATCCTGAAGCCTGACAAGACCACTATCACCGAGCCCCACCACATCTGGCCCACTCTGACCGACGAGGAGTGGATCAAAGTAGAGGTGCAGCTCAAAGATCTTATCCTCGCTGACTATGGCAAGAAGAACAAGTGAGTGCTGAACAAATGCTGACTTCAACTGCACATAAAACAAATATATTGGTGTTATATTTGTGCTAACACATTGGATCATGACTTTTTCCCTCCCTCCTCAGTGTGAATGTTGCATCTTTGACCCAGTCTGAGATCAGGGACATCATTCTGGGTATGGAGATCTCTGCTCCGTCCCAGCAGAGGCAGCAGATCGCTGAGATTGAGAAGCAGACCAAGGAACAGTCTCAATTAACAGCCACACAGACTCGCACGGTCAACAAGCATGGAGATGAGATTATCACCTCGACCACCAGCAATTACGAGACACAGACCTTCTCCTCCAAAACTGAATGGAGAGTTAGGTATGGAACACTATCCAAGATTTTCTCACGAATACCTTCCATGTTTCTAATCTTTTTAGTTAAACAGATAGACTGGTTTAACTTATCATGATCTCACAGGGCAATCTCTGCTGCCAACTTGCACTTGCGTACCAACCACATCTATGTGTCATCGGATGACATCAAAGAAACTGGCTATACTTACATCCTTCCCAAGAACGTTCTGAAGAAGTTCATCTGCATCTCAGATCTGCGTGCCCAGGTGACATTTTAACTTGATTAATGAATGTTAGCTTATGGACTTTTTTTCCCCTCGTATTTCTGATTGCATGTTTTGTTTACATCTATATTTTTTCATTACTGTAGATTGCAGGGTATCTATATGGAACCAGCCCTCCAGATAACCCTCAGGTAAAGGAGATTCGCTGCATAGTGATGGTGCCACAGTGGGGTACACATCAGACTGTTCACCTGCCCAACCAGCTGCCTCAACACGAGTACTTGAAGGTCTGTATTTTATAACAATTTTATATGCATTCATTCCTATACAATATACAATGAGGGCTTGTTTTATATAGGGTTGATTTAAGTGCTATGTGAAGTACTTTTACATTCATATTCATTTCTACCATATTTCCTCTAGATGGCGCTTATTTGCGACAATGATTTCAGCCCTTATTTTGTTATTTTATGTAACATTAATGCAAAATTGCTGGCATCCCATTTAAAGTTCAGATTCTAAGCTTTCATGTGATACCATATATACCTGACTTATGTATTCGGGGTACTTTAACAAAGTTATTTCGCAATATAGTGCCCCCCCATGGACCTGTCAACGTGTTAATGTAGTGCCATTAATTCTAAAAAAAATTATGCGTTTAAAAATGTAACGCAATTAATCATGCTCCTTGACCTGTACATAAATTCTGTAATAAAAGTACATCTTTTCCTACCATCGGAGCAATACAAGTTTGAAGTATATCTAACTTCATGTTTTTACAAGCCTCGTCAGCAGGGGGCAGTCAGGGCACCCTAAAAGTTCACATGCTTTACTCATCTGACACAATAATGCAATATATTTCAATATGAATATTTAAATTATTTATAACTATTTAGTAGTGCTGTCAGTGGATAATTTTTTTTAATCACGATTAATCGAATACTTTTTCATAGTTAATTGCGATTTAAAATTAATTTTGAAAGTGCTGAAATTTTATATGTACTTTTATTCCTGTCAAAATGCATGCTTTGAGGGAAGAAAACAAAACAATATGTAACAAAAATGCTTTATTAACATTTTACAAACACAGCCTTCCACAGTATAAAGATAGAAATGCACTGAAATATCATTGATTCAAGTAACATTAAATGTTTCTCAACGTGTAAGTGAGAGTTTGACTATTTGAAGAACTATTATCCACATAGCTTGTGTATCTATTGCAATGCACATTAAATATTTGAAACTCTCATCCTACACAATATTAATATGCCGGTAGACTGGCTATCCACTTTGCTACAGCAATCATGAAGCCGTATTCATGATTCATGACATCGCAAAGGTGTTATATTTTTAGGAGTTTAATATTGAATATTGATATGCAGTTAATTGAAATTAATTTGTTTAATTTATTGGCATGTCATCTTATTCAGTGAAAATTTGTAATCGATATGATAGCCCTTGTTATATACTTTTTTTTTTTTTTTTTTTTGTCAGCAGTCTCCATCTTCCCAACTGTAAACAGTTTGTATCCCATCTCCTATCTTGTTTAGGAAATGGAGCCACTTGGATGGATCCATACACAGCCTAATGAATCACCCCAGCTGTCTCCGCAGGATGTCACCACCCACGCTAAGGTCATGGCAGACAACCCATCCTGGGATGGCGAGAAGACTATCATCATCACTTGCAGGTACAAATCGAACACAAACATGTTTATCTTTGCTTTTGTTATTTGCTCACTTAAACATCCATGTAATTGTCCAGTTATGAGTTATGCACATTATAAGACTGGCTTTAGTAATGTCATTTGTTATAAACGTTTTGATTGCTTATCTAGTTTCACTCCTGGTTCCTGCACGCTGACTGCTTACAAGCTAACACCCAGTGGATACGAATGGGGAAGGCAAAACACAGATAAGGGTAATAACCCCAAGGGTTACTTGCCCTCTCACTACGAGAGAGTCCAGATGCTCTTGTCTGACCGTTTCTTGGGATTCTTCATGGTGCCTGGCCAGGTCTCCTGGAACTACAACTTCATGGGTGAGCACAGCCTAATGTTTCCAGTTAATAATACACCTCAAATGATTATACATAATTGGTTGCAATGACCCTATCAGTTGACATTTCTTGTGTTTGACAAAATGTGCTTTTCTTACACTTCCCTCATCATTCTAGGTGTCCGTCATGATCCCAACATGAAGTACGACCTACAGCTGGCCAACCCGAAAGAGTTCTACCATGAAGTCCACAGACCATCTCACTTCCTCAACTTTGCTTCTCTGCAGGAGGGTGAAATCTACAATGCTGACCGTGAGGATATGTACGCATAGTAGCACAGACTGGGACTATTGATATTTGTATAAGCACCTAACAGGCTAAAGCTTGATGCTTTTGTACTGTGTTCTTTCATACAGTTTGCAGTAATGTAAACTCTTAGAAACTCTGAGCATGTTAAACCTTTATTGTACTTGCTTGGTATTGAGTTGGATTATGCACATTGCTGAAAGCGTATTTTGTGCTGCTTTCTGTCTAGATGTGAGAAACTGAATTACCATTTAAAAATATATGTTCCATTTTTCATAATCATCATTTGTAGTACATTGTGTTTTTTAATAAATCTGAAGTAATTTGTCTGTACCCTGTAGCTATGTTGTGCATCTGATATGCACACTGTAGTTTGGGTTTAAATAAAGTGTACCATTTTTATAAGAGTTTACGGTTAATCTCATCGTCATTTCTTTTGGTTTTGTAAAATTAAATTGCCGGTGCGACAAATTTACAGGAGTATTCCAAGTTCAATACAAGTTAAGCTAAATCAACAGCATTTGTGGCACAATGCTGAATACCACAAAATTAAATTCTCTCCCCTTTAAAAAAAAAAAAAAAAGAGAAAAAGTACAAATCTGGGTTACATTTGAGACACTGATAATGGAAGTAAATGGGGCCAATCTGTAAACATTAAAATACTGTTTCAAAAGTATAGCCACAAGACAAACTATATGGGTGTTAGCATGATTTTAGTGTGATAGAATCGCATACTAACCTTTTCTGTATGAAGTTATATCCAATGCAATTTTGCAGTTTCATTGCCATGATGATGTAACGTGGTAAACCTTGTAATCCCACAGAAATTATGATTTAAACAATTTTAGAGGTCAAATAGTGTACAAGTTTTAACAGAAGAATTAATGCAAGTGCTTTTATAAAATTATAAGCTTCACATCTCTGCCTTTTTAAAACCCTTTCAAGAATTGGCCCCATTCACTTCCATTGCAAGTGTCTCACTGTAACCTAAATTTTTGCTGCTGCTTTTTCTTTTCTTTTTTTTTTTTAAGAAAAGCAGGGAGGAGTCCAAAATAATTTTGTGGTAATCAACATTATACCACCATAGCTGTCGATTGAGCTTAATTTGTATTGCACCTGGAATATTCCTTTTAAAGGGATAGTTCAGCCAAGAATGTTGTTCCAACCCAAATGACTTAGTTTCTTGCATGGAACACAAAAGGAGATATTTAGCAGAATGTTCATTCTGCAGTCCCTGCTCATCAATCAGTTTCATTGTCATTCTTTTCTGTACAACGAAATTAAATGGTGATAGGGACAGTTCATTTTTGTGTGAACCATCTCTTAAGGAAGCTGCTATATTTAAAAGCGAAGAACACCATATGCCTTCAGAGCAAAGCCAATCTGCATGCATATGTTCCAGTCCACCGAGCAGGTCAGTTCTGAACACGTGCTGCATTAAAGCTCTCGGGTTGCATTAGCCAGAAGAGGAGGGAACTATGGCAAACATACACTGGGCTGTAATTCATGTACCACTATTTTGTGTAAAAGAACACTATGCAAACATATCCGGGCATAATTCTTCCACGTGTTGGTTCTGTGGGTGTTATCTTCAAGTTAGGACATGCAATTCTTAACGCTGAATGGATGTGTCACCTTTATAACTCTCTTAGTTTATTGGAGCGTATCAACAAAATTATCGCGTCCCTTTTCTGAATGCAGTTATAAAACAACCTGGAGCGAAAATGCATGTGTTTCAAAGCGAAACTCAAAAAGATACGCGTTTATGCTGAACTGCAACTGAACAAATCTAGACAACCGACAACAGGACTTTCGATTGTCGCTTTTTATTACAAGTCCATTTCTAAGTGCAATATGGAGACTTGCGAGATAGCCGTCGAGCAAAACCAAAACGATACAATCAAAACAAATTCATGTTTCCAAATGACGTTTTTATCTATGACAGTGGACGATGTGTATGAAATCGCTAAAGTGGTGGGATCAGAAGTGGAGAAACTCATCGACAGCTACGGAAAGGCGAGTGTGGAGGGTTTGGTGTCTCACATAGTGAAAGTGTTGGAGCTCTTGGAGAGTTTCGCGGCGAGAAATCAAGCTCATAAATGTAAAGAAGAGGAACTATTGAAGGCCTTTGAGACGCTACAGGTACAACAGCAGAAGAAACGACATGTGAAGGATTGCGATGAGACTAGCGTCAGCGCAGAGAGTCTGGTAAGAGCACGAAAACTGACATGTCAGCCGTGTTAGGGGACGTTAACACCGAACACGTTATTTAGTCAGTCCGCGCTGCTTTTCAATTGTTAACCATGAGCTAGACATACGTTTTTGACCGTTGCGTCACGCAGGTGAGCTGCGACGTGGTGTCAAGCTAAAAGAACATCATGTTCCATCCATTTATTTAAGCAATAAGGCATGAGAGGGCGTGCTATATTGGGAATATAGTCACGGCTGAAGGGCATTGTTAGGCAACAAGAATAACTGTCAGCTATGGTTGCTGCAGAGTGATACAAATAGAAGTTCCGTGAAGAGGTCAGAGCTGTGCTTTATCATGAATAAAGCACAGCTGTTAACCAATCAGCATCCAGGATCGGAACTATCTGTTCTAAAATTAAGTAATAATGCAACAGTGCCTGCCCACTTTTTCAGCCATCTGGGTTCATAAAATCCTTCATAAAGTTGTAAGCCATGAACCAAACCAACCAGCTCCGAGGTGAATCACAACATCACAAACTTTGTTTTGGGGTAAAAAGATATTTGAAAATCTGACAAAGGTACAAGGTGCTTACGTCTTTCATGAGGGCAAGGATTACAATCCTATGAAGGGTTGTGAATGATGTCATTGAATAAAAAAATGATGGGAATATATAAAACGATTGAATTTAGGTTGTTTATTATAAGTATAGAAACAATATATTTTGTTTATTGCAAAATATTTCGATATGTACAAATATATAAGTAGTTTAAGGGTGAAGGGAGTTGAAAGTTGAAATAACGCAGACGGATATCTTCGACAGAAGCATACCATCGCTGAACAACCTCGTAACCCATGGTAGGTCTGCCTTTAAAGGTTTATAAGTTATTTTTGAAAATCAATTAGTCTATGGGATAAATGAATGGGATTTTCACTTCCGGAGACAGACTGTTGTGCCTTATTGCCTGTTTTATTTTTCTGGTCTCTAGACGCAATGTAAAACTAAACGAAACGAGTGATCCAGAGGGAGAACAACAACCATTTAAGTGCTATTTTAAGTAGAAATGAATTTTACGCTCAACTTGTGCAGTTGTTAGCTGTCATAACTCAAAGTAGTTAATGATATCAACATAACTAACCTTGGACCATTGGTTCAGTTCATCTACATACTCGGGTGAGGTGCTGTAAAAAAAAAAAAAAAAGTAAAGAAAACAGTCATCTCGACTCTGTGAAGTATCAGCATTATAGAACCACGTGTTTTTTGACAGTTTCTACAAATGTTATACTTTACTTGCTAAGAATATATATAGATGCGGGTTAAAACACTGGAGACCGGAAATTGAAAACAGGAGAATTGTGGAACACTTCTGTGTTTAGGGAAAAAGATGGACATTGTGAATATACTCGTGCCTAACTACATCCTTCCACCGAGACTATATTCACAATATGGCACAGCCTTGAGTGCCTTATTGCTTTAATAAAATGGTCACCACATAATAAAACTTTTAAGGACACAAGTGTTCATAAAAATATTGTATTTTGCAAGTAAAATCATTAAATGCCATCCTTCCGCCAGAAAATATAGTCCCTGGCTGTAAACGGTAAACAAAATGTTGCTAGGCAACAAGAATAACTGTCCACTATGGTTGCTGTGGAGTGATACAACTAGAAATTCTGTGAAGAAGTCAGAGCTGTGCTTAATCATGAATAAAGCACAGCTGTTGACCAATCAGCATCCAGGAGCAGAACTATCCGTTTTGTAAAAACGTGTATGGGCCTGTTGATGTTAATGTATAAATGACTTCAGAGCTATTGTGTTCTTTTGTGATTTGGGAATTGTTATTATCTGCTTTTGAAGCTGGTGTAATGTCAGGGTGACAGTGGTCAGTGTCACTCCATCTGTTTGTTTGTGGTTTGAATGGATTGTTGTGGTGACTCTGTTTTGTTTTGTTGCAGGACTGGTATCAGAAAGAGCAGAAATTAAAGGAGACTGTAGATGGGTTGCAGGCTCAGGTGCTTCAACTCAAGGAAGTGAACCAGGAGCTTCTGGACCGCCTGCAATGCACACACTCCAAAGAAGGTAAAATGACACTGGCAGCACCTAAATATAGTAGAATTGCAATGCCTCGTTAATTAAAGTGTAATTACACTCTTGGAATAGAAACCAAAACAACAGATTGCTGTATTATTTTTGTATCATGAACTGATTTGAATCCAAACAGAATAATGGAGAGTCCCAGTTTGTATGTAAAATAGAGCTACGAGGTAGCTACCTTGGTTTATTCATCACATAGTTTGAGGTTACACAAAAATGTAGTATCAGAAATATTAGAACCAGGCTTACCTTGTAGCGTCAATTAATGTACTTCTAAGTTGTGTACAGTAAAAGTCCAAAATGTAATTACTTGCGCCTTAGAAAGTTAGTCATGAGACCTCAGAAAAGATATGTGATTACTATCCTTAGATTAAAGAGGAAAAGATCTTTGCTGGGAATTGCTTATATTTTAAACAGGTTCAATGTTTTTATATCGCAGGAATGTGTTTATTAAACCCTATTCAGATCACCTCCAATTTAATTTCAATTTGACCTAGTACACATACTTATATATATACTTTTTGTCAGTGTTTTGTAATGTGCCCATATCTTTCTTTAAATCTCTTTACTAGATCGCACACAGCGTCAGGAAAGAGAGGTGATGCTCAAGTTGAAGGAAGTGGTGGATAAGCAGCGCGATGAGTTGCGAGCGAAAGTTCAGGAGATTTCTACCATGTCCAAAGAAGTTGAAGCGGTATGAATCTCGCTTAAAAGGGTCATGTCATGCTTTTTATTTTTCTTCCTTGAGGCTCACTAGCCAACTTTTTTGCACAAAACAGTCATAATGTAATATTACATTACCTTTTTCTACCCTGTCTTTGGCCCTCTATCTGAGGGTGTGTTCATACTTGGCAGGTTTGGTTCGATTAAAATGAACTCTGGTGTGATTGCTCTGTTAGTGCGGTTCATTTGAACAAGTGTGAACGCTGCCATCCGAACCTTGGTGCGCACCAAACAAGTGGACCGAGACCGCCTGAATAGTGGGTCTCAGTCCGCTTCCATACGAACTCTGGTGCGGTTCGATTGATATATGAACGCAACATGGACCAAAGACGTCTAAAAGGACCAAAAACAGGAAGTAATTTGCCTAATACTGACCTCAAGCATACCTGGTTCTTCTCATCATAGGAGCTATGTTGCCCATTATAGTTCGGAACAGGCGTCGGAACCGCCGTCAGCCGTCCTTGCAGCATATCTTCGTTTGTGTGTGCAACGGAGTAATACCTGGTGCTGTTTTGACTCCTTTACACATTTTATTAGCTCTTCGTTTGTTCTCAGCTGGTAAAAATACCACCATAAATATATATATAAATCCAACGAGCGCATTTAGCCCAGCAGCCAGCATTGTTTTGGATGTTCGGCAAGTTCTGTCGCAAAATATACGTCATGAAAGCTGTCCAATCAGGTTGTGACTTTTTCTTGATGCCTTTTGTTTTGTATCTTTAGGTTCGGTGTTAAAAATGCCAGTGTGAACGCTAAGCGAACCAGGACTAAATGTAACATTTTCTTTTTTGGTCCGGACCAAGAGAACCGAACTACAAGTGTGAACACACCCTGAAACTCTTGTTTCTGTGTACTTCTACTTTAAGGCATGCCCACTGTTATAACTACCATCTTTGCAGAGCAAACGCTCCCTGCCATTACATGTGTGGAACTGTTTTTTTTTTTTTTCAAGAATGTGAGAATAAAAACGTGCAGGTGTCTGACAAAATCACTTAAAAGCACTCAGTCCAGGCAGTCGTTGATCACTATATGTCCCAATTTATGTGAAGCACACAATCAAATTACAACAGTTGTTCCACTGAAATAGTCGAAAACAGTGTCGGCACACTGTTGCTTCTCAATACTTGTACTATTAGGCATACCAGATTTGGTGATGATAAACGAATGCTTTATAAACAATGAAAATAGTCCAGACTAACACATGCTGTGAATGTGAAGGGTTAATAAATCTGTATCCAGCTGTAGATAGAGTTATGTGACGGTCGACCCTCGGGTTTTCCTTTCTCGTCTCACCACTTCAATACACTTCCCCTGTTGGCAAATACAGGATTGTTCATCCAGTGGGGTCAATTCCCCCTCGATCGATTCGCGGGTCTACCAGTGGAGAGAATCTCCCTTGATCGAATCGGGACAATGGGCATGCAAATGCATTAATTGCGGTGAAAATAGAGGATGTCTTGGCTAACACAAAGCCTTGGCAGTCTTACAAGCGCATACTGCATCATTGTCGTTCGTTTTGCTCTGCATTCTTACATAATACAAATCATTTAATGTCAAATAAATATTTTGTGAGCAATAATGTGTTTCTTTGGTAAGTAACCATAATAAACACGATTCACTCCACATTGGAGTACTGACTGGGTATTTGCGATTAAAAACGACTGACTATACAATTCCTTGCATATCAATCAAAGACAGACATATAAAATAGTAGTATTAAATTTGTTATTTACCAGCATTACTGCCATGTGAATATAGTTGTCACTGCTCCATCTTTCAGTATAATTTATTTTCCAAAGTCTGAATCATAATAGTTCTCAATAGAATCCATAGAGAAATGTACCGAACAAAGGTTAGTCCACATTCCTAATGTTTGGATCCTTCAGAAAGCTATGCATAGATGCAGTTTTTCCACAACCAGGAACAAAACAATGTCTGGGGACCTTACTCCACATCTGAGTCTTATCATTGGTTAAAAGCAAACTACAGTAACAATAGTACCACTTCCAGTGTTGGGTAACCACGCGACAATTAAATATGTTGTGGAGGCGGGGACTGTTCAATTGAACCCCCTTCCTATGTCACTATGAGGCCAATTTCCAAATGAGTCATTTTTGCAGGGTTCTCGTAGTTGTGTTGAATTCAGGAGAAGTGGGCAGGAGTAAAGACCTGAGTGACTTTGACAAGGAACAAATTGTTATGGCCAGACGACTGGGTCAGAGCATCTCTGAGACGGCAAGGCTTGTGGAGTGCTCCCGGTCAGCAGTGGTGAGTACCTACCGACAGTGGTCCGTTGAGGGACAAACCACAAACCGGCGACAGGATGTTGGGTGCCCAAGGCCCATCGATGCGCGAGGGCAATGAAGGCTATCCCATCTTGTCTTAATCGTCAGAAGGTCTATTGTGGCACAAGTCACAGAAAATTTTAATGATTGTTATGGGAGGAATGTGTCAACTCACAGTGCATCGCGCCCTGCTGCATATGGGGCTATGTAGCTGCAGACCGTTCAAAGTGCCCATGATGTCCCCTGTCCACCGTCAAAAGCGCCTACAATGGGCACGCGAGCGTCGGAACTGGACCTTGGATCAGTGGAAGAAGGTCGTCTGGTCCGATGAGTCCTGTTTTCTTTTACATCACGTGGGCAGGTGTGTACGTGTGCGCCGTTTACCTGGGGAAGCAGGTAATCACCTGGTGATGGCACCAGGATGCACTGTGGGAAGACGAGGGAGTGTGATGCTCTGGGCAATGTTCTGCTGGGAAACCCTGTGTCCGGCCATTCATGTGGATGTCAATTTGATACGTACCACTTACCTAAACATTGTTGCAGACCAGGTACACCCCTTCATGGCAATGGTATTCCCTGATGGCAGTGGCCTCTTTCAGCAGGGTAATGTGCCCTGTCACACTGCACACATTGTTTGGGAAGGTTTCGCCCTGGCCTCCAAATTCCCCAGATCTCAATCCGACTGAGCATCTGTAAGATGTGCTAGAACAACAAGTCCGATCCACAGCAGCTCCACCTTGCAACTTACAGGACTTGAAGGATCTGATGCTAATGTCTTGGTGCCAGATACCATAGGACACCTTCAGGGGACTTGTAGAGTCTATGCCTTGGTGAGTCAGCACTGTTTTGGCGGCATGTGGAGGACCAACAACATATTAGGCAGGTGGTCATAATATTTTGGCTCAATGGTGTATATGTCAAAATATCAAGAACATATTTATTTCTCATGACATATGACCCCTTTAACATTTCGAGGACCTCTCCAGTTCATGAGTCACCCTCTTTTTGGTTTGAACCCGGGAGTTAATTGTGGAGAGTGACAACTTACTTGGTGGTTTTACACTTGACTCAAGTACATTTCAATGATAAGGATTAGTGCAGTCAAAGACCAAAATCACCATGCCTTAGAGAGAATATGTCTGGGCAAAAACCAGTCTATTTCTTATAGATAGATGGTAAAGGGAGGCTCCACCCACCTCTGGTGGAAAACAAATCCTGGTTACCATAGTTATCCATTCACACATGTTTAGTTGTACAATTAAACAGACCTCTCTGATCATCTTTTCGCTGAATTGATTGTATACAAAAATCTGTTTTAGAGGTTTTGCCGCACTAAACTTTAAGAAGTGTTTTCTTTCTAAAAATAGGCAAATCTATTGAATATTTCTCTTAATTTTCCCTGTAGAAATGCCGAAGGTAACCATGGTTACCTGTTTTTTTTTTTATATTTCTCGGTGCTAAACTACAGCCCCAGTATATGATATATCGCAGACTGTATCTATAGTCTTCACTCCAATCAGTTTCTAGATTTAACTTTTTGCAACATCAAGGTTTTCTTTGTTGAATTTAAACACACTGCACCTGGGGCAAAACAAACAAGTGCAGTACAAAGACACGTCAGCAGTTGCAGCCAACAGTATATCGCTCTTGAATTGCAGTGTGCACGAGGCATATCACTGTGGTTTGTAGCTACTACATCGTTAAAACCTGACAGTAGTACTACATACTTTCCCTTTTTATATTTTGTGGTTGCCTTGCCTTGATAATGAAACTGGTCAGACCACATAGTGGTCCTTTTAAAATAATCATCATTTACCTTAAAAGGTAAAAATTCAAATTCTGTCGTCACTTATATTCATGCCTTTTCAAACGCTGTTTTCAGCAATACAATGAAAGTGAAAGGTCATTCCTTGAGCTATGTTTACATTTTGTTCTACAGCTCCAAGAGCAGCAAGACCGGCTGATGAAAATAAATACAGAGCTCAGGCACAAGCAGAACATCTTACAGACTCAGCTGAAAAGCGCAGTGGAAAGGAGGGCTGACCTGGAGGCTGACCTGTGTGAGAAACAGAAGGAGATAGCGTGCCTGACCTCACAGCTGGAGAAAGCCAACATGCACACTTCTGCTAACATGGTTAGTCACATTAACTCTATCTGTGGTTATGTTGTCATGCTATTTGCATGTGTATGTGCACTTCCCATAGGCATAATTAGACAGAAGCTTGAATGTTCCTCTTGGGTGGTTAAAGTATTGGAATGTAGCACAGGGGCTAACTTCTGCATTGTTTGGTTGGATGATGAATATATAGGTCATGTATGCCCTCACTGTAGTGGAAAGGAAATGACTGTACACAGCTCCCTTTCAGGTTGGAAACATTTAGGGCTTTTTTTTTATTTTTATTAAATTCTGACATTTAAACCTTTTAGAACCTATTTGACTTTTGATGAATATTCATTTTCAATTACCTTAATTAAGAAAAATTATTCGAATGCAGCAGTTAATAAAATAAGCTTTTAGTAATGAAGAATAAAAAGATTAAATGGATAGTTCACCCAAAAATGAAAGTTCTCTCCCATGTGTGTGACTTTCTTTCTCCTGCTGAACACAAACAAAGATTTTTAGAAGAATATTTCAGCTTCGTAGGTCCTCTCAATTCAAGTGAATGGGTACTAAAATTTTTAAGCAAAAGGGCATCAAGGCAGCATAAAAGTAATCCATATGACTCCAGTGATTAAATCCATATTTCCAATATTTAAGTCCTTTTTTTTTTTACCATCAGTCTCCACTTTTACTTTCATTTTCACATTCTTTGTGCATATTGCCACCTACTGGGCTGGGAGGAGAATTTATAGGAAAAAAAGACTTATATCAATATAAATATTGATCTGTTTCTCACCCACACCCATCATATCGCTTTTGAAGATATGGATTTAACCACTGGAGTCGTACAGATTACTTTTATGCTGCCTCTATGTGCATTTTGGAGCTTGGTACCCATTCAGTTGCATTGTGAGGACTGCAGAGCTGAGATATTATTCTAAAAATCTTTGTTTGTTTTCAGCAGAAAAAAGAAAGTCTTACACATCTGGGATAGCATGAGGGTGAGTAAATGATGAGAGAATTTTCATTTTTGGGTGAACTTTCCCTTTAAGAGGCTTTTGAGGCTGAACACATTCTTGGGCTAAAATAATCTAGATGTGCAAAGCGCAAACAGACAGTGAGAAGTGGTACAGCGGTCAAAGATATCTGTCTAGTGCAGGTTTACGTAGGAAAAACAGCTTAGACGGACACAAAAAAGCAACCCTAAGTGTGCAAAACGGGTATTTTTAATGCACTAAACTAGACCACTTCTCAAATATTTTCATTTTTCAAATGATAAAATGCAATGTAATCACTATGGAGGGGAATGGGAAACCATGGGGGAATTTTGCATATGTGATTGTGAAATAACAGATCGTCTACTATGCTCAGAAAACTGTGTCAGACATTTATGGTGTTTGACTCACATACTCATGTAATTCCACCTTTGCCTCCTTCAGACTAGTTCAGCCATTGACCTCACAGATAAGATGATCATTGACTTGAAGGATCCAAATCGGCCGTGTTTTACCAAGCAGGAAGTACGGGATATGATTTTTGAGAGGAATGAGTTGAAGGCCAATCTGTTTCTGGTGAAAGAGGAGCTTGCCTATTACCAAAGGTGAGACAGGTTATACAGATGTTTATGAAGCACTCTAACCATTTATATCAGAAATCTTAACTTTTCACATTTCTGTGTGTTCCGTAGGGAAATCCTGAATGACGAGAGATGCCCAGGTTTCTTACTCGATGCTGTACGCTCGGCAATAAAGAAACAGAGGACCGTCATCAAGTCTAAAATGCTTGGCATACCTGTTAGCGAATGTAGCACGTGAGTTGCAGTTATCTGTCTTGGTAGTTCACTGTCTTTGTGATCACCTTTGTGTTTAACTGGGTGTTCATTGTGTTACAGAGATGAGACCGATGGTCCACTGTTTGAAAGGAATGTAAATGAAGACAATGACACTGACAGCACTGACAACAGGCCCCAAGAGTCCCGCATCAGAAACCTGTGAGTGCTGCATTCATGCTACTTCAGTACAGACTTTCAGCAGTAATTTACTTTAGTACAGCTACCTACTTAAATACAACTAACCTACTTCAATAAAATGGATTTTAACAGAATTAGGGCTACAGGCTAAGCCACCAATCCGAAGTACAATAAATACATTGAGTGTAAAAGATTTTGTGCGAAAGTTGTTTTTGAGCAACTATAAGTAAGCCATCCTGAAAAGTGTAAACACTGTTGTTCTGAGGTGCTTCTCATTCCTGTTTAGTTGAGCAGCTCATCATAGCAACAGTGCCTTAGCCAATGGCTTGAGTTTGGGGGGGGTATACCTGTTTGCTAACCAATTGCAGACAGGTGTGTTTGGGAAACTTGTTTGAAAAAAGTAATTTTTGCAATTCCATTTGGTGTCGCTAATGATGCAAAAATTGCACACTTTCTTTACAGAGCAAATTCTACCTGATATGAAAAATTACTTTTAAGTAACCTAATGTAGTCAGCTTGATTCTGTGATATTAAATAATAGTTTTGACTTGGAAAAAAACAGTTAACGATTTAAACATTACCACATGAAAAAAATTTTTTAGGTTATCTGACAAAATATTTTTTGCAGTTTTCCTTGGGGGGCAGGTTGTGCTGTATAGTCTCCTTAAACTGCACCTGTACATGGTATGTTAATAGACATACTGAGGATTATTCCTTTTATGTGCATTTGACAATCTTAGCAAGAAAAACATGAAATACCCCACATTTTTAATAAAGAGACTATTATAAAGAGAATCTCTACATTATGTATGTTATTTAACATCAAGTCTGATACACCGGTATAATGGTACTACATGTTCTTGGGAAAACATTAAGCCTCTTAATTCCATTTAGCTCTGGACTGTAGCTTAGTAACCTTGCCCTTTGTTTGTTTACTGTTTTTAGTGAATAACCTCATTTCATATAACTAAATCTGCTGACAGTAAAAACTGTCTAGCTCTAAACTCTATGCTCAAAGGAAATCCCTCTCTTTCATTCTTCTATCAGAGATTTCAAAGCTGTCGTATCTCCTCTTCTCAACCCTTTAGATTTGGCTTTCTGACGCTCTCCAGTATTACTAAGAGCTCTGGTTCCCAGGCCTCTGGCTTTCCCGCATCCAGCTCCACATGGGAAATCATCAGTCCAGAAGAGAAGACACAAACCCTCCACTCCTCATGAGAACCAGCCCACCTATCACTCATTCTCACTCACCAGAGGCTGCTTGTCTTTGTTGGAGACAGCATCAAAAATGAACTTTTTATTATGGGGAAACATTTGCCCCCTAGAGTTGATTTTCAGGGGCGTTTTTACCAAATGACCATGGTCATTTTTGCTGTGAGTCCTGATTCATTTTTTGACCCTGGTTGGAAAAAAAGAATGGAGATTTTAAAATATGTTCTGGATCTTACATTTAGACCTAATTTAGACCTGGTATTAAGATGCGTCTCGGGTGATCCGATCACGTGGTCAGGCGAGACACATCGCTATTTACACCTGGTCGCATAAATGCGTCTCCAGTGACCGCTTGTGTTCGGATTCGAAGGGGGAGGGACTCTGATTTCATGACGACATCAATCACTATGCCGGTGTGTAACTGCATGATAATAAATCCCAGATGCATCTGAAATTTAATCTAAGCACAAATGCAACATTTCAAGTGGAATTATACATTATTTTAGACGATTTCCTGTATTAACCTGATCTTCAAATGTGTGCTTGTCATCTGTGTCACTGCATGTTGATATCAGACACACTGAAGAAGATCCGTAAAGTTCTTGTGATTGTGTATGTATCCGCTTTTTACATTTTTCTGATCAGACGATTATTTCCTTTTAAAGCCACTTGTAACCAGCAAAGTTTAAACTCTTGTTTTAGCTCAGCGGTTGATTGACAGGTGAGGGGTGGCACTTCGCTGCTGTCCGGGTTGCATTCTGGACAGATTAGCGTTTACACCACAAATGCAATGTGGTCACATGTGTTTTTGACAAGCTTTGTATGTGGTTTTTGTGATCCAATCACAAAACGTTTTCGACCCCGTTTAGACCTGTATTTAGCGCTGACCACTTGTGAGCCGATCACCCGAAATGCATCTTAATATACCAGGTGTATCAGGTGTAAATGGGTCTTAGGTTTTAAACTAGGGAATGGGCTGAAGAATGTATTGAGAGAATTTCATTTCTTAGTGTAATGGGTTTTACAAACACAGTGTTGTAATGGTTGTTTCCTGTGCAGTCATTTTTACACACTTAAAAAATCAATTAGCACTAGGCTTTTTTGAGTTAATATTGGACTGTCAGTCACATAGTACATGTTACTTTTTATATATGGTGAAGTGTGGATTTTTTGTGTTAAATATTTTCTACTATACCAGTTTAATGTGCAGAGTCAACAATAAGTAAGCCTTTTGTATGTTGCCTGCCCCAAAGAGTGGCTTTTGTTTGCGTTCAAAACATTGCTCTGTTTTTTTGAGCAGTCCTAACAACTTCTGGTTATCCAATGGTGTGCATTTGGGACGGGACTATCTGTAATAAGCTGTTTAGTGGGGAATTGACTAGTTTTCTAAATAACGGAAGACGGGGAAAGGTGGTAGGATTGTTTGAGAAACCTGTCTGGAAACTATCCTTATTTTTGCTATTTTGATTCGTGCAACCAGTGGCATTGAAATGACACTTCACCTTGAAAGACTGCACACTGTTAGAACTTAAAAACATTGGTGTGATCTACGGTGTTTTGATAATCGTAATGCACCTGGCAGTAGTACATTATAGACCACAAATGTCTAGGTACACTTGTTTATAATTTGCTCTTAAGCTACAGAGAATTTAAGCTGTTATTTTTTTATAGAGAGTATATTTAATATGGATTTTAACCAAAGATACTGATATGCGTTTCCGTCATAAAAGCGATAATCACAGTGACCCTTTTATGTCACAAGGGGGCATTGGAGT
This sequence comes from Myxocyprinus asiaticus, assembly GCF_019703515.2. Lineage (NCBI taxonomy): Eukaryota > Metazoa > Chordata > Actinopteri > Cypriniformes > Catostomidae > Myxocyprinus > Myxocyprinus asiaticus. The sequence continues at coordinate 29,059,256 of NC_059374.1, read as the reverse complement.
ATTTTGTATTAGTATTCCTCCAATACTTTTTTCTTATAAAACAGCTGTCCCTACTTCGACATTGTATTTTTTTTAACATTTTTTATTGAGCATGCCCATGTGTATAATTCTGATTTTAACTATTTAGTTGGTCACTAAATTATTTGTATCAAACATTTGAATATATTAATCAATGTCAGCGCTGCGGAGTGCTGTTTCCACTTGTTCATGCAAACTCATGTTGACATGATTTTAAAAAGTAATAAATACTTTGGAAAAAGAATGTAATGCTTTAAGAGTAAATTAAGTGTTTATCATCTGCTCTATCTGTTTAATGAGCCAGCACTTTGCCCCCCTCAGCCATTTGTCTGGTTGTCAGCTGTGGTGCCAGTGCACTTACTGTAACTGTAAACTAAGTATTCTGATTTGAGTTGTCCAGAGAGATGGATTTACTGTGTCTTTATGCTTTAGGTCCACTTGGAGTACATGTATGAGTCTTTAGGTGTTCCCTGATAGAAAGGAAGTCTGTGTTTCCTCCAGAGGAAATTAGTGATAATGGGTGCCCGTATGTTTTTAAGTCAGTGAAAAGTAATTCCATACTTCTTATCTGTCTGTGACTCATCCATAATATTAATCTTTGGACCTTTGCAACCTGCCCTGTATAGCTGAATTGAAAGTGAATGACTGTCATATTGAATTTTTAATAGTGCATTTTATTTTTGTAAGAACATTTGTAACCAAAAAGTTCTTTAAGACTAAATAAATACTTGAGGTGTTATTGTCCAGTTTGCAAGAGTAATTTTTGACCTGTGATTTTACTTTGTGTTCTAAAAAAAGGCCACTTAAAGATAACATGTATGCTATTTTTTAAAATTCATATTAGTGTGTCTGTGTATGAAGGAGAGACAGAGAGAGCAAGTAATTGGTGTTGAGATATGGACACACAAACACACACTCGCCATTGAAAATACCCCACTCCTCCCCTATAATTCTGGGCCTTGATTTTTGTCTTTAAACAACCAGTGGCTTATTGAATTAGAGGAAGCTGCCTTTTCTTCCTCAGGAAACTTGCAGAGGAAACAAAGGGAATTGGAAAGCCCATTTTCTACAGACTTCCTAAGATAGGGACTAGAGAGAAAGACAGTAGAACTGGGTCTGTTCTGTTCCAGAAGTACTGTACTGGTCCTGTGGTGGGGATAAGGGGTCTGGTTTTGGTTGGTGGTCCGGTTCCCTTCCTTGATACTGAGACTAAAGGGTATGGACACCTTTCTGACCTTATTTGGACTGATGCTTATGTGTGGTCTGTGCTCAGCTCAGAAACTCTCTCCAACAGGGAAGAACGTCTGCCTCAATACCAGGTACTTTTAATGTTAAGAATGCTTGTTTATGTCTTCTGTCATATTCTCAGTACATCTAATTTCTTTTTGTAGATTCAGTATGTTTTTAATATAATGTTCTCATAATGTAATATGTGTATAACTTGTACATATTACATATAATATATGTTTATGTTAAATATATAATATGTCTGTAATTAAACTGTTCAGTCAAATTGTTTAGCTATTTTTTTTTTTTTTTTTTGTAAAATACAAATTAGCATTTTCACTAGTGGTCTCACACTTTTGGAGCCCACTGTATTTAATGAATACTGTATTTCCTTAACAGGAATTCTCCCACATGTTGTTCTGGATGGGAACTGCACGGTGATGAATGCACTGTTCGTGAGTATTGATGTCATTGCTGTAGAGGTAGTTTAATACAAATGTTTTATTGATGGCACAGTTTCCTATAAGTCTGTAGATGTCAGCAGTTTTGTGTGGTTTTCCTATGATTTTATCTGTGATTTCAGGTATCATTTATGATGTGGTCTCTTGACTGTTTTCTCAGCACTCTGTGAGGGGGACAGAGCCTGTCTACAGGATGAAGTGTGTGTTTACCCAGGACTTTGTCGTTGCAAAGCTGGATTTTATGGGTACCAGTGCAAAACCCGTAAGTATATCACTGGGAAAACAGGTTTCTAGATTCAAGCCCTCTACTTTAGCCATTTTGTGCTCTTGTGACTTCAAAATATATGTTCTATTCAATAGCATTAGTTAATGCATTAGGTATCATGAACTAACAATTTTAAAAGGCAATTTCGTTTCCCAGGGGTTGATTTTTAATTTAAACTAAAATATTGCAACTTTTTATTTTTTTAATTTTTTTATTTGAAGGACACATTAAACAGACTTTTAAACATTTTACCAGGCCTTCATCATTTATTTTGGTACTTTTCAAAGATGTTATTGTTAAAGCCTTATAAAATACAATTTATTTTCTTTTTTAAAACTATGATGATCTAAACAAAGCTATTTCAAAATGTAATGTGTGTAATGTACAGTTGTGGCATCATTTCCACCACACCAAACAATTTTGCCCCTTATAAAGTTTTTTTTTCTTTTCTTCTTCTTCTTTTCTCCCCGCCAAAAGTTACTTGTTAACAAGTCGACAAAAGTTTCAGTAAAGAGAATGCTTGAGATTAAATATGAGACAAGTGATGTTTGGAGAAAAAAAAAAAAAAAAAAGTACAAATCACTTCATATTAGGCATCATTTCCAATCAAGATGTAATTTTACCAAATTATGTGAAAAGTGTGAAAATATGATTTAACTGTGTATTTAGGAAACAGAGAATGTAAGCTATGAAATTAACTTTAGCAAGAAAAAGGAGTCGGAAATATTTTATTTAAAACCATTTTTAAAGGAGACCTATTATGCCCCTTTTTACAAGATGTAATATAAGTCTCAAGTGTCCCCAGAATGTCTGTGAAGTTTCAGCTCAAAATACTCCACGTATCATTTATTATACCATGTTGTAAATGCCTCTTTTTAGGAGGACTCAAAAACACGCTGTTGTGTGTGTCTCTTTAAATGCAAATGAGCTGCTGCTCCCCGCCCCCTTCCCGGAAGAGGGCTGTGCCTTTACAGCTCGTGCTTCGGATACTATAGCAACAACAAATCAGAACCAATATGACTGACACCGTAAATAACGGAGTCCAGCCATATATGTATGAGCAACCGTAAACGACGCAAAACATAGGCATTTTGAGTTTGTGATAGTGCTTCTTATGTAGAAAATCACTTCCTGCCCTCCATCTATATTTCAAGTCATAGCAACACAGTGACGTGACGTCATGTGCAACCAAGCTATAACAACATAGCTCTGGTTTCCGTGAATAGAGCGGATACGAAAACCAGTCATTTTGAGACACTGTTTTTGATTAATAGACATATAAGAAAGAGGAGTGGGTGGACTTTTAACATTGTAGGGTGGTTGTGGTTACACACACTGCCGACTCACATTTATGTTCAAACACCATGTAAAAGTGAATTTTGCATAATAGGTCCCCTTTAAATTATATTAAATATACTTTTCCACAACGGAATTCTATTAAATACAATACAAAATTTGAGATGTGGACATTTTTATGACTTTCAGAAATGACATAAATCTCCTGTGATGCATGTACACACACTGTTGGACATTGTTACAAATAATAATAAAAATAAAAAAGTGAGAGTGTGAAAAATATTTTGACGAGATTTTACGTTCTAGAAGTTCACAGTGCTGAAAGTGCCGGAAGTTGAAGAAACACCCAACTATGAACAGTGAATTTTTACAGCATTAATCTTGGTTAATTTATCAAAATACTATTGTTCACTGTTTGTTCATATTACAGTAACTAATGCTAATGCAAACCACTTTAAAAAAAAAAACTATTAGTATATGTAGAAATGAACAATAAACAAGTTAATAAATGTTGTAAAAGTATTGTTAATTTTTAGTTCATGTGAACCATTGCGTTAAATGATGGTAACAAATACAACCTTATTGTAAAGTGTTACAGTTTTATCTTTAGGCTAGACTTAAATGCACCCAAAATCTGTTAAAACAAAACTGGATGCATTTTTCTTTTGTAAAAAGTTGTGTGTTCAAATTCATTACATCACAGGAATGTTTGCAATTGTTGTGATTTTAGTTTGTTCATTGGGTTATAATGCATGAAATTACATTTTTTTTTTGTTTGTTTTTTTTGTTTGTTTGTTTTTTTTTTTTGCAGGTTGCCCTCCTGAATTTTGGGGGCCTGATTGCCGTGAGCTCTGCCCCTGCCACCCTGGTGGTGTTTGTGACCCAGCCACAGGTGAGTGCTCATGTCTGCCTAGCCACTGGGGCAACCTTTGCCAAAACAGCTGCAAATGTGGACGCCATGGAAAATGTGACCCGGTCTTTGGCAACTGCACTTGTGAGGAGGGATGGTGGACGTCCACTTGTTCCAAGGCCTGCCAGTGCTATCCTGGCACATCCACCTGTGACCAAGCCACAGGCCGCTGCTTTTGTAATGAGGGTTTCTGGGGTCAAAAGTGCAGCTTACGTTGCAACTGCTATTTGTCTCCTTGCCATCAGCACACAGGGGCCTGTCAGTGTCTGCTTGGCTGGTGGGGTCCAACCTGCGACCGCCGTTGCAATTGTAATTTAAAACATGCCGAATGTGACCCGCTAACTGGAGTCTGTTTGTGCCACCCGGGTTACAAGGGCCCTTTCTGCAACGAGCCATGCAGCAGTGGGAAGTACGGGAGTGGCTGTAAGAAGAGGTAAATATTAGGGAAGTGCAAGGAAGGGCAATGTGATGGTCCGTTTATGTCATGTCAGATTAACCGTAATTACGAGATTCCAACATGGAAAAAGTGCTAATGTCTTCGTAAAAGTTGTAATTACAAGTTGTGACCTCTGAGTTCTACAAAAGCTCCAACTTGACATTTGTGACGTCATGTAAAAAGATTCAAAATGGCAGTGGCCTCGACAATTAAAGCTGGAATATGCAAAAATAAACGTTGTTTTTAAAACAGCTTTCTGAATAAACCCCTTGCCTGCAGTTGTTCAGATAGTCCCGCCCCCAACTCACACCATTGAGTGCATGGGCAGAGTGCGCAGAGGTAGGCAGGTACATAGTTAGACAGGCAGGTAGGCCATCCAATCATTGCATTCGGGCCAAGTGTAACGATTGGACGGGCCTTTTACAGGCCTGTGACTGCCACATATAATGGATTTTATTTATTTTTTTGTATCAGAGCACTTGATTTATTAATTGCTGTCAGGATGCAAAGAGACTTTCAATCAGTATAACAAAAAATGCTTCTGGTATATACTGCATACTCTAGCTTTAAAGGTAGTTTACACATATTTCTGTTTGATATTACATTTTATAATATATAGTGTTATCTGGTGCACTTTCTTTGTTCTTAAACATTGTTGTTAGAACTTAAGTGCTGGGTGTAATCTGATTACTTTTAAGTAAAAAAGTAGTGTAACACATTACATTTTAAATTCTTATTTCTTAAATTCTTAAAAGTAATCAGTAATGCGATTAGTAAAGTAATCTGATGGCAATTATTACAAAAGTAATTTGTAGTGGATTACTTTTTTGAATAACTTACCCAACATTGAAGAACATATACAGTAGTGGAGAATAATGTAATGATGAAATATTTGACTGTCATTAACAACAATGCCAGTTCCAAATAGAATCTCTGAGTTGTCATCACATAATTATAGTAATTTCAACATGATGCGAACGCACCATTAATTTGAATATATTTGTTCAGTTTTTAACGTGCACCAAGCCATTTTTGTTGATGTTTTGCTGATTTTTAAGCAGGAATACACCAGTGGTCTTGGATTATATACTGACACCTGTTGGTGTGGATGCGGCATCACACAAACGTTTTTGGTTATTGATGCGATTGTAGAAATTCCTGAAAGATCTATTTGTCACCATTGATTAACTTATTTTACAACTGAAAGCATGTGATAATAGGAGGGTTACTGGGATAAAGTGAGTAGTATTTGGATGATTGAGAATCGTTCCTGTACAATAAAATTGCTTTTTTTTAGGCCACTTATATGACTGGAATCTTTAGCTCATCTGAGAATACACCATTTTTAAGTATTACTTATTTCTTCATATGCAAAACCTTCTTATGACTTAGTGCAACTTAAACAATGATTTGAAAGTGTTAGGAAACTATGATTTGTGTAATTCCAACTTTATTGACATTCAGTACTTGATTTTTTTTGTGGAGCTTTAATTATGGAACCTGAGTATTCCATCTTTTTTGGCCCATCCTTAATTTTTGTGTTTTCAAATACACATGTATGTGTACGTGTGTGTGTAATTGTAGCTGTGGACACTGTGAGGGAGGCAGACCTTGCTCTATACAGGACGGCCTGTGTGATGCCTGTGCACCAGGGTGGAATGGCACTCATTGTGATCAGCGCTGTCCAGATGGTTATTATGGCCACCATTGCCAGGAGGTTTGCCCACTTTGCAGAAACAAGGACCTGTGTGACCCGGAAACTGGAGCGTGCTTACATTGTGACCCTGGCTGGACTGGACCAAGGTACAGATCTGTTGGGATCCAGCTAGTGGTTGTTGTTGTCAATTGCGTGAAAGGATCAGCCTGTTGTCTTATACACTGTGGCAAACTACAGTGAAACCAGAAAGTGTTTGGACACTTAAGCCACACTTAAAAATGTATGAATTTCATTGCATTGGATTATAAAATAGACCATAACTTCACTTTTCTAGCCATTTTTGGAATCATTTAAATAGTGGATGTGCTTAAGTCAGTTCCCCTAAAGTTCACACAGATACTCTGGCAGAGTAACCACAGGTGTAGTTCATCACATTAACTATGGACATGATACACTTATGTTTCACAACCAAATATAGCTCTTTTTGAACGCTATATTGGTTTATCATTTGGAACCTAACAAACATATTTTTTTTAAATGTTCTGCTTGAAAAATGTGCTTGTGCTAGTGACGTCCCATTATTTTTATCCAACTTTATTTTGGGCCTCTCCCTCCCTGCAGATGTGAAATAACTTGTACAGATGGCACTTACGGAGATGGCTGTCACTTCCTGTGTAAAACATGCTATCAAGGCGTCTGTGATCATGTGACAGGAAGTTGCATTTGTCTCCCTGGCTTCCAGGGTGAGAGGTAAGGGTACAGTGCTATTTATAGGTTGTTTGTGATTTTGTGTGGGTTTAAAATGAGTGCCTTTCTAGCCTTTTATTTAAAAGAATGTTAATTATAATTCAATCTCTGTTGTAGCTGTAACAGCACATGTCCTGGCCACTTGTATGGTGTTAACTGCTCTTCCATTTGTGACTGTGGGAATATCGCCTGCCATCCAACAACAGGGGCCTGCCCAAACAGTATGTGTGCAGACACTACATGTGGTTAATACAGCTGCTGTCCTCATTCTCCATAATAATTTTTCTGTATGTGTGTTTGTCTACTAGGTAGTAGAGCAGGTCTCTTAGTAGGGCTTTTGGTTCCCCTGTTTATTTTAATTCTTGCCCTGTTGTTATGCTGCTACTGTTGCGGAGGTCCAGTTGAAAGAAAGGAAGGGTATGTGTTCCTCATTTTAAAGGTGCACTCAGTATTGTTTTGTTTTTGTTGTGCTATCAGATATGGCAGTTGTATGGGACTTACACTGACACCTAGTGGTGTGGAAGAAGCATCATGTAAAAGCAAAAGTTTCGAGAAGGATATAGCTGCAGGCAGAGCTCTGAGAAGGAACAGGAGCTTCAAACTGCCAGCAAAGATATAGGGAGCCTATAACCTAACTCTTTCACCAACCCTATCCATGTGTGGAAGTGATGCCCCCTTGCAGTTGGTGCAACCCCCTTTTGGAGTAACCCTGCCCTCTTTTGGAGATTCCACCCCAATTTGTGTGTGTGTGTGTGTGTGTGTCATTGTGTATCACTGAGGTGATGAAATAAACATTTCTATATGTTTTGTTGGACCTGTGACTTTAATAAACAGTAAATGAACTCACCTTAGCAAAAACTTGTCCTCCAGAGTGGTGGTTGGAGATGGAAGCCCTGCAGTACGCATGAAGCATCATGTTTATACTGTACTGGCCAACATGGGTTCAGCCATGCCATGTAATACCCTTTGGTCGTCTGGTCTACCCAGAGTTACAGGTGACATGTTTATTTGTTCTGTATGCATAACCATTCAGCATCTCTACTGAATGAAACTGTCACTCAGACACATATAAAGGTTACATAGTGTTTTGTTGAATGGACTTAAAGAAATGGGGTGACAATGTTCTCTTTTGTGTCTCCAGTCTCTCATCATGATCCTGAGCTCACATTTAACCACAGCTTCATTGAGCAGCCTTCCTCTTGCTGGGTGACTGATTCATTTGAAACAGATGATGAAGGAGAGGCTGTCTATTGTGAACCTCCTAGGGAAGGTAAAATACTTTACATCTATACTTCACCTTCCTCTTTATCTTTCTCATTCTGTCATTCCTCTTTTTACTATTGTGTTCCATCTTGTGGAGCCACAGCTGTAATTAGGTTTTTGCCTTGGTTATTCTACTTGGTTGTCTTTGTTAAGTTCCCAAAGTAAACACAAATCACAAATGAGATCTCTTTAACATCTTAATTGTTTCTCCTAGACAGCAATGAGATTAAATGGAGATTTTTCTTGTGAGAAAAAGACCCTAGTCACACATCTGTTTCTTCCAGAGTTTGAGAAGAGATCTTAACAATATCAAAAACTTTGCTCAGATTTGCCAAGATACCATAAGTCTGCAAACAAATGTCAGAGATTTAAATATGAACTCAAACATTTCTTGTCAATTTCTGCAAGGACCAACTTATCTGTGCTATGTTATCCATAATAAAGTAGTTTTAGAGCTCTGCTTTCTATATAGCCCCATCTTCATATAAAAACAATTATTTTATTTGTTTCTATTTTTGTTTCTCCTTGGGAATTTCTGGAGAAACTACCGAGACAAAGTCATTAATTTGCTTGATCTAAATAAATTAAGGTGTAATTTTAAAGCTCAGAATCGGGACTTTACAATGCATATATAGCTGATCCTATATATTCTTAAATAATGCTTTTTAATTTGTGTACAAACTGTCTTAATTAGCATATTTGCTATCATAAGTTATATTCAGAGTTGGTAAAAACATAAAAAGATGAGAGTTTTATATATCATTAAGAAGGTCTCAATTAGTAAAATGCAATGAGCAAATTTGTTTCACTAAGAGGCCAAACTGCAATGAGTTTTAATGTATGAAATTCCCACTGACACACACAAATATAAACATTAGTGCATTTTTGTCAAGTTTTTCCTTATTACTTTACTGAAACGTACCTATAACAAAGATAATGACATATGGTAACTTTCAGCTGACAATCCAGATTCAAACGATCCCAAACACAACATAATATGATAAGTAGATTTGGAAATATTCCTCTGAGTCTACATTGAAAGAAGATGCACAAATGGGTGCTCAACACACATGTGTGTTGTGTGTGTGCAAGCACACATCCACATCCTGTATGTGCTCATCTAAATGATTGGGATGCTCCTGAACACTTAATATTTCTAATCCATTAATTCCCAATGGCCAGTCACTTTAGACCGGGAACACAAGTGTAACAAAGTGAAATAAAACCATTAAAATGTTATTAAAATTATCTAAAAAAATGTTGTGTTCAGATGCCCTGTGTGAACAAAGTAATGGAATTTTATTTCAACTAGAAATTGAAATTTTGTTTTCCGAAAAAAGAAAAGAAGAAGTTAATCGGTCAGTTTTGACCGGAACACAATAGAAGTGTTAAGTCTCTATAAAACTACGAAAAATCAACCAAAATGTTCTTCTCTGCTTCTCCTCTCACAGATGTCCTCACTGTGACTGGCGGAGAGCTCCAGGAGCTGAACTCTAAGTGTAACTTCTTCCCTGACCCATCAACCTTCAGCAGTGAGGACATGTCACAAGCTTTTGGCATCCCCCGTACCTCCAGCATTGCCAAATCCAAGCGCCCTTCTGTCTCCTTTGCCGAGGGCACAAAGTTCAGCCCTAAAGAACGCCACAGCTCAACCCAAGATCTGCCCGGCTCTATCCGGAAACCCAAAACCTGGGGTATTCTGATGCTCTCCGCCTTGCAAGGAGGACAGGGGAACCATAGCGAGGTAGAAGCTGAAAAGGAAGAGAAAAACAAAGGGGAGAATGCCTCCTGTGAGGATCAAGAAGCTACCACTGCAACACCTCAAGCCTCAGAAAAATATAGTTCTGGTCCAATAAGGACTCACCTCACTGTTCCAGGTGGGAGACTTCACACCCTTTCAAACACCAGTAAGAACACACAGTTACAGAGCTCCTCTGATGGGGGCCAAGAGACGGATTTAGATGCAGAGAAACTGATGACTGTATATGTGACTGTGGGTAAGACCACAAAGATGGCTAAACAAGAGTCCAGCTCTCAGGGACCTGTCCAGGCAATGCTGCGAAGACTGAGCAGCCTCCAAAGACAGAGAGAGGAGACCGCCCAGCCCAAAGGTAGGGGGCAGGCAATTGTCAAGCCTCCAAGGAGAAAACTGGGAGCACGGGCCAGTGCGTGGGAGCAAGCTACTGGGTCAGGCCATGCGGAAGTGATCATGAGAAAACCTAGTCGCAGGAAACACAACTCCCTCAGCTCCCCCTGTACAGTTGGGGCAACAGACATTCCCCAGGAGAAAAGCACCCCCAAGAGGCCCCTGTCCTTCATTTTAAAGAGTGTTCCAGAGAGCGATGTGCAAAGATCATTGGTGGAACAAGATGCAGAAACTTTTAGTCAGCCAGACAGTCCAGCAGAGCATGCATATGAGACCGTGGCTCTGTCAGATGGTGTTTCCACCTCCTCAGAGATTATTATCAATGAGACAGTTGTTGAACAAGCAGAAACTGAGCCAAATTATGAGAACGTTTATGTAAAACATTCATAATACATACATAGTCCCTGAATCTCAGAGACAAGCATTGTAGGGATTATTTTGTTTATATATTCCCATTATGGTTCCCATTAAATTGTTATTTTATAATTTGATAAAGAAATTTCCTTTAACGTTTTCCTTTAAAAGCATTACATTTTAAAGTTTCTTCTAAATATTCTAGCTAAATTTTGCCCTAAAATGGCATTGAAGGGAATTATTACGGTGTATATCCTAAAAATAACATGATGAACAGATACAGTACTTCCTGGTTCTCCTAATGCGTTCCTGTGTAATTGCATTTCTTGGTATTTGCCATCTCTTTCTCTTGGATTAGTTCTTACATACATCAGTACAGTGCAGTTCTTTGCAGCATGACAGCGATTACTTGTAATATGGGGTCATGTGGATATATTCAATTAGGTGCCACATTTTCTTTGGAGAGAGCAATCAACCACAATGAACAGACGAATCATGCCAAAACATACACAGGAAATGTATTAGGACATTGTTGACAGCAAAGCAGTTAAGAAACACCATTTTACTGTGCTGAAGATGCGAGGTAAAACCAACACTTTCGACTTCAAGAAATTTCTGTTAATAAATTTCAAAAGAAATTATAAAGTTATAAAGGCATGTTGCTGAATCAACATCAGTGAGTTTCAATTTGAGTGAGAAAGGTTTTCTGTAAAGGCAGTTATTTCTGCTGCCAAAGTACTGGACCAAGGGATGCTGTGCAAGGGATCCCAGCCAATGAATTAGACACTCTTTCCAAAACCCCGCCCTCACACAGGGCAAGATACTTGAGAAGGATATAGCTGCAGGCAGTTCTCCAAAAAGGGGCGGGGTTTTAAATATATAGGGAGCCCCTAACCTCAACCGTCAGTTGAAGTGACGCCCCCTTTTGGAGTTGGCGCAACCCCCTTTTGGAGTAACCACAACCCCTCTGGAGATTTCCGGCCTGCAGCTATACCTACTTAAAGGAATAGTTCACCCAAAAATGAATATTCTCACATCATTTACTCTCATGCCATCCTGGATGTTTAGACTTTCTTTCTTCAGCAGAACACAAATTAAGAATTTTAGAAGAATTTCACAGCTCTTTTGGTCCATACAATGCAAGAGAAATGGGTGCCAACATTTTGAAGCTCCAAAAATCACATAGGTCAGCATAAAAGTAATCCATATGACTCCAGTGGTTAAATCAATGTCTTCAGAAGTGATTTGATAGGTGTGGGTGAGAAACAGATCAATGTTTTAGTCAATTTTTACTATTAACTTTAACTTTCACATTCTTCTTGTGTTTTTGGCGATTCACATTCTTCATGCATATGCCCCCTATTGGGCAGGGAGAATAATTTCTAGCAAAAATTTACTTAAATATTGAACTGTTATAATATCTCACTTATATCGCTTCTGAAAATATGGATTTAACCACTGGAGTCTTATGGATTAATTTTATGCTGCTTTTTGGAACATCAAAATCTTGGCACCCATTCATTTGCATTGTACGGACCTACAGAGCTTAAATATTCTTCTAAAAACCAAAACGTGTTCCACAGAAGAAAATCAAACACATCTGGGATGCATGAGGCAAATGATGAGAGAATTATAAAGTAAACATTAATGTAATTTGATGTGCGCAAGCCCGAAAAGTTAAATAAATTAAAGGGAATTGTTATTTTTAAAGCACCTTTTATATGATGTGCTTTGAAAAGGAAAGACGAATTAACACATGAAAAAGAATTACTGATTATTAAATGCATTATTGTTCCTCAGTAAAAGATGTAAAATTATGGCTGTAGCCTGTGCAGTTTGCCTTCATTTGTAACCCTCAGTACAGAACACAATTCAGTTGCTTCAGGCAAGTTCTCAATAAAAATGAATTCTCAATGTCCCTACATCTGTATAGGCCTATTTCAAATTCTGTATTTATGGAATAACATGGTGACCACAGAGAACTAATCAATGCAACAATCAGGAATATAGGTTACAAGCTGAACTTTGTCCCCATTGATTGTGCTGGTTATCTGTAACATTGACCTGGTCCTGAGGTAAAAACAAACACAGTCCTTGATTTCAAATTGGACCGTGTAGATCATGTGGCCATCCAAATGGATCTCTTTGGTCCATCCATTAAATATGTGTTCATTTCCTGATAACATACTCAATATAAACTGCACAGTGAAAAAAAAAAAAAAGAAATGAAAAAATATCAGCATGGCTGTGATCATGCTAATGCCTTTTCTTAGAGCGCACAAACACTCATCTTATTTTTCTCACATGATAAATACTAATAAATGCCAGTCTTTTGCAGTCAGACTCATCTTTTTTCTGCCCCTGGTGTGTCTTTGCAGCCAAGCCAGTATTTGCCAATAGGTCTCGGGTATGGAGGGTTTGCATAGTCAACTCGCTTGGTTCGCAGATCTACTCGATAATAATGATCTGCAAGAAGAAAGATTGAGATTTGAGTATAACATAGCAATCAAAAATTCTAGAGCTGTGAAAAGTATATGTGAAGTACCTCCTTGGAAGAAGTAGACACTTTGTAAGGGCTGGCTCCTGCGCAGTATGTCATAGGCTATGTCTTCGGAAGGGTTGTACCTGTAGTCATAATCATCATCATTCCTCCTAAGATAATAGTCTCTGTGTCTGTCCTGGTCTCTCCACCTGTCCTGGTCAAACCGCTGATTGAACTCCTGTCCAATACTGATGCCCCTCTCAGCCATACTCTCCCAGTATGGAGATCTATTCTGTCTGCGTCTGGAGCCCCATTGTTGATCCCATTGCTGCCTATGATGTTGGTCCCACTGCTGGTCCCAATCCCGCCGGTAATCCCGCCTGTCCTGGCGCCTCCTGCTGGGCGATCTTGGAGTGACGTAAAGTCTGCCAGCCAGCACTGCATCCACAGGAGATTTGATGCCAATCCAGTCTTTGTTGATGAAGCGATGGTCACCATGATGATTTAGGGCTGGACAAAAGCATTTGAGGTTGTATTACAAAAGCTTTCTTAGTTACATAGTATTCAAAGCATGCTCTAAAAAAGAATTACCTCCACCGAAGAGCTGGTTGAAGTGTTCAAACCATCTGTCATAATAAATGTTAGTGTATCTTCTGAAGAGTGCTGAAGGAGATCTCAATGACAATTGAATGCACTCCCTATGCGATGGCTGGTGCCTGAACTCATACTGGTAATATTGGTCTCCTAGAAACAGTTAAACAGTAAAATTTCAAGTAAAAAAAAAAAAAAAAAAAAAAAAATAATATATATATATATATTTTTTTTTATTGAATTAACTATCAATAAAAATAATAAATACTAAATAAATTAAACAGGTTATAATAATAAAGATAAAAAATAAGAATACATTAAAACATTATATAGATAGTGTTTAATAAGAATAAGAGTAATAATTATTATTATTAAAAATAATAATAATAATAAAGTGAGTGACACAAGCAATTACTTTAAATTTCAATTAAATTAATTAATTAAAGTAAGGCCTGACCTTTAAAAAAATAAACCCTCTCTTTCCCATGGTGGCTATGAGCAGGAATGGCAAAGGCAGCATCCAGATTGTCTGGTATCTTCTCAAATCCTACAGAAATATTTCGTGGGAAGTCCTCATCTAGTACACCATCATCAAACCTCCAGTATTTATTACCCTGGCAATAATATAATATAGTAAACTCATTATTTCAGATTGCTGATGCAACTGTTTATTCCATTGCCTGTAGTACAGAGATACATTTCTTGAATTTCATAAATAAACAAATACTTTATATTCTCAGTGGTTTGAATTGTTAAATTTAAAAAGTTAGTTCACCCAAAAAAGAAAATTGTCATCATTTACTCACTCTCATGTCATTCCAAACCCCATATTACTTTATTTCTTCCATGGAACACAAAAGATGTTAGGCAGAAGATTAGGGACTGACAACCTTAGTCAGCATTCACATTCATTGTATGAAAATTATTATTATTTTTTTAATCCAATGAAAGTGAATGGTGACTGATATTTGCCTAACATTCAGGTTTGGAACATCATGAGGGTGAGTAAATAATGACAGAATTGTCATTTTTGGGTGAACTATCCCTTTAAGTGTGAGGTCTTCCATACTTTAAAGATGTAAGTCTTTCCTTGGCAGTTTATGCGAGTGAAAGCAGCATCTATTGGACCTTTAATTCCCCAGATGTCTTGGATGAGCTTTGGGTACCCGGGCAAAACTGATTTCTCATCAAGCTCAAAAAAATATTCTCCTGGGGACAGACATTCACACAACATTCAGGTGAATCAAATTCAAACAAATTAAGTCAATATAGGTACAGCAACAGTAGTTAAGAGTTAATATTAAACCATCATAAGATTCTAGTAGCTGTACTTTTTATTGTATTGTCTTCATTATTATTTAATATCTTTGGCCTGTTATTATACACAGATTTTACTTTAGTCTTCTATCTGCCTTTTGTAAATTTGTATTCTTTTATATTAACCAAAGTCAACGTATACTCTGTATAATAAATAATAATTGTTA
This sequence comes from Myxocyprinus asiaticus, assembly GCF_019703515.2. Classification (NCBI taxonomy): domain Eukaryota; kingdom Metazoa; phylum Chordata; class Actinopteri; order Cypriniformes; family Catostomidae; genus Myxocyprinus; species Myxocyprinus asiaticus. The sequence goes on along the minus strand of NC_059374.1, from coordinate 29,043,919 downwards.
ACTGTTATAGATTTGTTTGCTGTAACCCACTTACCCCTGAAGGCGTAAATAGAGCCATTTTTAAGCTGCATGAAGGAGTCAAAGGGTCTACCACTGCAGACTTCAGCATCAGGGTCTTTAGCCTTTGTTGGTGTGGGGTCTTCAGTTATGGTTGTGCTTTCAGTTGTGGTTGGGCTTAAAGTCTTAATGGAGGTTAATCCAAAAGGTGAAGTTGGAGTGGCAGCAGTGGCAATCACTGGTTTTGTCTTATCATCTGGCTTTGAGTCCAAGACTTGCGTAGTTGTAGTTAATAGGCTTAATATTTCTGCAAAGGTTGCAGGAGATGGGGTCACCATGTTGTGCTGTGATCTGGATCTGATTGACTCCTCTGTGCTGTTTGATTCCTCTTCATCATCTTCAGGATAAAAGGGAAAGGTGTCTCCACGAGCTGTGAGTCAATAACAAGAACAGTTTCTCAATCACCTGTTTTGGTCATTGAATAATACAAGTTTTTCTTGACAGGTTTTACTGGCTTTTATGACATTTCTAGCAGATTTCTAGCACCTCATAACTGAAGTTTGTTTGAAAATGGGCTCTTTATCCTACATCAGACTATAATCTGCACAAATCTTAAACCTGGGTAAAATAAACTTACTTATAATATGACAAGTGGACTCATAGTCTTTGCAACAGCTCTTGTAGTAAGTACACATGGAGTCACACTGACAGTTCTTGGTGGCGTCGAAACCATTTTCACACCGCTCAATACAAGACTCTGACAGAAGGAAGAGGATACAGAAATATATGTTATTATATATATATATATATATATATATATATATATATATATATATATATATATATATATCTTTCAAAATTTTCCTCTAATCCCACATTCTTGAGATTAAACCAGTTTGACTGTAGGCTAAGCATGGAAACATTATCGAAAGCATTATTAATCTGAAATGTTAAGATGTATATTCTTACCTTCAGCCGCATATGTGAAGGTAAGAAGTCCTAGCAGCAGAATAAGCCTCATCCTGGTGTGTCTGAGAGAATCTGACTGAAAAACTGAGACCACCAGGCTGAGGTAGCCCACAGAGAGATCAGTAGATCAACAGAATCAGAGGTCACTCACCCTCTCTTGTTTACTTTAACTTGTATGCAATGTTAAAATGTGAACTGTCTTTCGTCTTTTAAAATAGGACTGGTGAATTATTATACAGCGCAATGGTAAAATAAATATTAAAGAAATATTCTGGGTTCAATACAAGTTACAGCTGTAGACAGAAGTTTACATACACTTTAGCCAAATACATTTAAACTCAGTTTTTCAATGTAAATTCAATGTATTTCAATCGAAGGAAACATTCCCTGTCTTAGGGCAGTTAGGATCACTACTTTATTTTAAGAATGTGAAATATCAGAATAATAGTAGAGAGAATGATTTATTTCAGCTTTTATTTCTTTCATCACATTCCCAGTGGGTCAGAAGTTTACATACACTTTGTTAGTATTTGGTAGCATTGCCTTTAAATTGTTTAACTTGGGTCAAACGTTTTGGGTAGCCTTCCACAAGCTTCTCAAAATAAGTTGCTGAAATATTGGCCCATTCCTCCAAACAGAACTGGTGTAACTGAGTCAAGTTTGTAGGCCTCCTTGCTCGAACATGCTTTTTCAGTTCTGCCCACAATTTTCTATCTGACTGAGGTCAGGGCTTTGTGATGGCCACTCCAATACCTTGACTTTGTTGTCCTTAAGCCATTTTGCCACAACTTTGGAGGTATGCTTGGGGTCATGGGAGACCCATTTTCGACCGAGCTTTAACTTCATGGCTTATGTCTTGCGATGTTGCTTCAATATATCCACATAATTTTCCTTCCACATGATGCCATCTATCTTGTGAAGTGCACCAGTCCCTCATGCAGCAAAGCACCCCCACAACATGCTGCTGCCATCCCCATACTTCACGGTTGGGATGGTGTTCTTCAGCTTGCAAGCCTCACCCTTTTTTCTCCAAACATAACGATGGTCATTATGGCCAAAAAGTTCCATTTTGTTTCATCAGACCAGAGGAAATTTCTCCAAAAAGTAAGATCTTTGTCCCCATGTGCACTTGCAAACTGTAGTCTGGCTTTTTTATGGCCGTTTTGGAACAGTGGCTATTTGTGGATATAGTTACTTGTCTACCTGTTTCCTCCAGCATCTTCACAAGGCACTTTGCTGTTGTTCTGGGATTGATTTTCACTTTTCACACCAAACTACGTTCATCTCTAGGAGACAGAATGCGTCTCCTTCGTGCGTGGTCCCATGGTGTTTATACTTGCGTACTATTGTTTGTACAGATGAACGTGGTACCTTTAGATGTTTGGAAATTGCTCGCAAGGATGAACCAGAATTGTGGAAGTCCACAATTTATTTATTAATTTTTTTTTATTTGTTTTCTGAGGTCTTGGCTGATTTCTTTTGATTTCCCCATGATGTCAAGCAAAGAGGCACTCTGTTTGAAGGTAGGCCTTAAACTATATCCACAGGTACACCTTCAGTTGACTCCAATTAGCCTATCAGAAGCTAATTGCCTAAAGGCTTGACATAATTTTCTGGAATTTTCCAAGCTGCTTAAAGGCACAGTTAACTTAGTGTATGTAAACTTCTGACCCACTTGAATTGTGATATAGTCAATTAAAATTGAAACGATCTGTCTGTAAACAATTACTCTTGTCATGCACAAAGTCGATGTCCTAACCGACTTGCCAAAACTATAGTCTGCCAATATGAAATCTGTAGAGTTGTTAAAAAATTAGTTTTAATGACTTCAACCTAAGTGTATGTAAACTTCTGACTTCAACTGTAAGCTCAATCAACAGCATTTGTGGCATAATGTTGATTACCACAAAAAATGTATTTTGACTTGTCCCTCCTTTTCTTTAAAAAAATCAAGGTTCCAGTGAGGCACTTACAGTGGAAGTGATGGGGCCAATCCGTAAATGCTAATACTCACTGTTTCAAAAGTATAGCCACAAGACGTAAACAATATGTGTGTTAACATGATTTTAGTGTGATCAAATCTTGGTTGCCATGACCACGTAATACTGTAAACCTGAAAACGACTGTAAAAACGACGATTTAAACAACTCTACAGCTCAAATAATACATGAGTTTTAATAGAAGAATTAATGTAAGTGCTTTTATAAAATGATAAGTTTAACATTTCTGCCTTTAAACCCTCCAAAATTTGGCATCATTCATGTCCATTGTAAGTGCCTCATTGTAACCTCTATTTTTGCTTTTTTTTTTTTTGTTTTTAAGAAAAGGAGGGATGAGTGTAAATTATTTTTCTGTGGTAATAAATACTATGCCACACATTTAAATGACAGTAAAGTTATAGCAATCCCTAATTTCACCAATGTAGTATTGCACATCTGGGTGATCAATGTAAAAGTATTAAACAACAAATAACACTTGTTTACAACTTTCAAAGTGTAGGATATACCCTCACTAAACTCTTTATTATCAACACTATGGTCCTAATAAAGTGCCTGACACGGTCTTCTGCTGTTGTAGCCCATTCGCAGAAATACTCAAACTAGCCCATCTGGCACTAACAATCACACCACGGTCGAAATCACTGCGATCACAATTTCCCCCCCATTCTGATGGTTGATGTGAACATTAACTCATTAGCTCCTGACCCGTATATTATTTTATACATTGCACTGCTGCCACATGATTGGCTGATTAGATTATCGCATGAATAAGTGAGTGCTCAGTGAGTGTATTCTGTATACAAAGTCCAACAAGACATTCTTTTTCAGGCTCATATGGAAGTGCATTGCGTAAGAGCTCTTGTCACAAATAATCCTGTTGACCTCTGTGAAAAGTTAATTATTAACAGATTCATAAACACGTAGGATAAGAACACCAACTGAAACAACTTTCCTGCCCTCAAATGTGACCATTCTTTATCACTCACTGTCCTTATTTAATTGATTTATGTATGCTGCCTGTATTATATATATTATTCCTTACTTATTGTACACAGTGCGGTAATGTTTCACATTTGTTATAAGTTTTTTCATCCTTTTCTAATGTGTTGCCTCCATTACAAATATTATATACCAATGGTAACCATACTTCTTTGCCAAAATACAATGAATAAAGTTATTGTTAAAACTGTTAAACAAACAGTTTTAGGCAATATTTCAAATACATAGGGTACAACGGGGCTAAATTTTAGATTTTATTTTCTCACAAAACACTAAGCAGCAACAAAAACTACTACAGTACTTTCCTTAACACCCGTTTGTCACTATATAGTGCAAAATATTCCTGATCCATGAGATCATTGTGTACAATGTCTAAAGTTTGATTATGAGGTCATTTGATCTAATATTTAATAATGTTGAAAATGTATGATGCTAATGTAAATCCCTTAAATTATCACATTTATTTTTGACAAAATACTTATTTGTCATTTTCAGATTTGTTTAAGGTGATTAAATCAAAGGTTTTTTAATAAATGTCCAAGTGAATAAGTGAAAGGATGGTCTTTGGGGTAAAACTCCCTCTGTTGCAGGGGCTAAAGGCCCCCATAAAACACATTGTTTTTTTAAGTGGGGCGAATAGATTTGTTATGAAAAATGTACAAAGTGGGCTCACATTGACTGATCCAATCACAATGGAGATTAATTTGTTTATAGACACTTGAGATGTTATGAAATGCCAAATGCGATTGAAATTAACGGGAAATTGTTAACACTTTTGTGAAGTGGTTGTTTTGAATAGAGGCTGACCGATAGTGGATTTTGCCGATACTGATAACTAAGGTGGTGGGAAAGGCAGCTAAACCATTAATCGACAGATATTTTTTTAAATCAATATATAAAATGTAAAAATATATATATAAAATGTAAAAAAAAATATAATATATATATATATATATATATATATATATATATATATATATATATATATATATTCTTTCTTTCTATGGATTTACTATCTTTATACACTACCGGTCAAAAGTTTTGAAACACTTACTCATTCTTTATTATAATTTTTTCCACATTTTAGAATAATATTAAAGTCATTAAAACTATGGAATAAGATAAATGGAACTATGGGAATTATGTTGTGACTAAACAAAATCCAAAATAAATCAAAACTGTGTTATATTTTAGCATCTTCAAAGTAGTCACCCTTTACCTAGAATTTTCAGACATGTACTCTTGACATTTTCTCAACCAAATTCTTGAGGTATCACCCTGGGATGCTTTTTAAACAGTATTGAAGGAGTTCCCATCTATGTTGGGCACTTATTGGCCCATTTCAAATACTTTTTTTTTTTTAATTACATTTTAGATTTATAATGAAATAAATTAATATGGTGGCACAAATATATTTTTGTCTACAAAACTAATTTCAATCATTTAAGGATACACCTTCAGATCAAAAGATTTTTAAGATCATGAGAATCATTTCAGTCAAGTGTTTCAAAACTTTTGACCGGTAGTGTATGTTATTGTATTTACTATATACAAAGAGTCCAAAATGAATACAATCCCAGATGCAGTTTTTTTTTTTTGTTCAACCAAATCCAAGAATAACCAGAAAAAAATGAATATTTGGTGCATAACGTGGGACTTTTAAGTATAAAGCCTGAAGCACACCGGGGACTCATATTTTGAAAAAACTATCGGCAACTATCTACATAGATTTTTGCAGATAACTGATAGTAAAAAAAATAAAAATAAAAAAATAAAATAAAAATATCGGCACTGATTAATCAATATATTGGTCTACCTCTAGTTTTAAATACACATTGTCTTCATTTGTTACTCAAAAGAGCATCTTGCTGTCTCAGATGTTTTTGCCTAAGTTGACAAATTTTGTCCTATAACCATTGTTACTGTATTTACATAATATCACTAACTGTGATAATTGTAAATCCTTGAATACTACTATTCTGATGCTAGTGAAACTTTGTAATATGGCACTTTTCGTACCACTGTCTCCTTAAGATGATTCGCTTAAAATGTATTCCTCTTTTGTAAGTTGCTTTGGATAAAAGCGTCTGCCAAATGAATAAATGTAAATGTAAATGTAAACCCCCTGGGCACCTTTTACCCCAAATGTGAGGCCCTTTTACCCTGCGTTGTGGGTAAAAAGGCTCCCTTGCCATCTTTTTGTAAGAAAATGAATTTTAATCAAAACAGCCTTCCATTTTTATTTCTTTTTACAAAATTTTTATAATGTTGCATAACTTCAATAATTCAATACAAATAAATGTGTATACTTTCAAACCAGAAAAAAAGCAAATTTTCCTTTAAGATGTGCCTTTAGGCCTGTTGTACCCTAATATATATTATGCAATCTAATATGTTAATTACATTACATCACAGTTTGTCACTGGAGACTAATACCAAATTAAGATAACTTATATTGTAGTATTTATAACTCTTAATTTTTATTTTTTACTGTCAATTGTATTTTTGCAGATTAAAATTTTTCATACAAGGTGACATGTTGCATTATCATCTTACACCACCAGAGGGAGCTAAGCAGTAAACTCAAGTACCACTGTGATGCTGAGGGTGAGTCAGTGATTCACTGGGCGGGTCTTCTATCAGAAGGCGAGGATGCTTGAGGATGCGATGCATTTATCAGGAAATTTGCCATTTATTTACTAATATTTACTAATATAAAGGCGTCATATTGCTCAACAAACATCGCTTTACCTACGCTTTCGCGGGCTTCACCCAAAATCTCTCCGAGGGTGACAAAAGGAAACTGGAAATATTTGTCTTTGTCTGCCAAAACCTAATTCGCTGACGGCGGTGCACAGCAACACAACCGGTTAATGTCGTTTAACCGTAAATATAAGGAAACAACAGGCCTATAATTGTTTCTTTGTCATATTTGAAGCAAAGGAATAAAAAATACAAAGAAACGCCAGAACTGTTGTTGTGTGCTCAATAAAATAATCCTCACAAGGACACTGCAGCACCTGTTTCTTTAAGAAACAGCTGGTAGATGTTTTTATCCATTGTCTTTTACCTCAGCAAGATCTGCCGTTATTTCTCCATGTTTAGCTCAGAAAGACTCTCGGTTCCTGAATATGTCAGTCGGTTGCACCCCCGGAGGACGGTCTCTGACCCTAAGGCCGTCTCTCCAGGCATCAGCACCGACGTCCAGATCGTGTTGGACGGCTCTCTCCCTGCGCTGCGCTCCGCAATCAAAACACTAAAGTCTTCTAAAGATACTGGAGATCTGGATGAGACCCGCCGGGCCATTGCCGAAACTTTCCAGCTGGTTGAAGAGGCTTGGGTGCTTCCCACGGTGGGCCGACAGGTCGCAGAGGAGATCTGCATCAGAATCCGGTTGGATGGAGGTCTAGAGTTACTCTTGCAGTTGCTTCAGACACCTGCTGTAGAAATTACCTATGAGTCTGCCAAGCTCCTTGAGCAGATTTTGGTCTCAGAAAACAGGTAAGGAACAGCTTGTCCTTAGTAATGAAGTACGCTATTTAAAGCTGAAGTATGTAACCTTTTCACGTGGTTATCCTTTCCCAGCTTAATATGCAGAGACAACTAGAAGTAAGCCATTTTAAGGTTAATTTTCTTAAAACCTGTAAACAAAGTGTCCCTGTTGCGCTTTGAAAAATCCTGTTTGTTTTGAGAGACCTGTTTAGACTCCGCCCACCAAAAATTACTCAACCAATGACGTGAGTTGGAGGCGGGACTATCTCTTTGTTTGACCAACGGCAGGTATTCAAAAAGCTGTTTCGAAAACATTGTTTATTTTTGCAATTTCATTGGGTGGCACTAGTGCAGAAATTGCATACTTCAGCTTTAACTTTGTGCACTTTTAGCACTGTGACTTTTAGAAAGCGTTTGGAAATTACATTTTTAGCGTTTTTGAAATTTGTAAAAGTCTTGCTAAGGCTAATTTCATAGCTAACATTTTATGTTTCCTGAATACAGACAATAAAATAATATTTGTATTATAAATAATAATAATACTCCGCTCACAAGGGATATTTACTTTGAATTTTCTTTGTTTTCTTAAAATCACTCGTCTCATATTTAATTTCAACCATTCATTTTACTGGCACTTTAGTACACTACCTTAAAAAAAAAAAAGGGTCAAAATTGTTTGGTGGGGTGGAAATGACACCACAACTGTGGGACTGTCGTAATTTTGGAAAGAAATCCAGTGATTTTTTAAGAAATCATTTTCTCACAGTAAATATTTAAATGGTTTGTTTAGATTATCATAGTTTTAAACATGTAATATATATATATATATATATATATATATATATATATATATATATATATATATATATATATATTTTTTTTTTTTTTTTTTTTTTAAATAATGGATTTTCAGTCTAATATTGAAAGTCTGGGTCTGGGACAAGGCTAAAAGAGTTAAATCTGTACATACAAAGTGTTTGAAAAGTAACAAAATAAATGATGGCCTGGTAAAGAGTTTCAAATGACAGTTTTAATGAGACCTTCATATAACACAAAGTAGAAATCGGTTCGTTTTAGTAAAAAAATAAACCCTGGGACATGAAATTGGCAGAAATGGAAGAAACACCCTTATGTACAGTGTCCCAAAAAGAACACTTTAGTGACACTTTAAATGTATCTGAACTGCATTGCATTAGAATACAAAATATCAAACAAACTGGCATTTATAATAAATTCTGCACAATCACAATTTTGAAAATATTTCACAAAATAAATGTTTGGTTTTGTTTTGAAATAGTACACTTTCTGGTTGTCAAACAATACTTGAACATGTTATGAACCACTCTTGTGCTTACTTTGCTGGGGTACCTGCATGAATTAGGCACTGACTTCATACATCCACTAAAAATGACCATGGGACCAGTTGCTCAGCAGTAAGATGCTCCTTGGTTTGACATTTTCCTGTCTAATATAAATTAAATCCATCAATTTTAAATGTGGCTTAAGTGTCCAAAATAAATTTTGGGGCTACTGTATTATGTTTGTTTTATAAGCATCTACACATATCCCAATTGCTATTTTAAATGCTTCTCTTTGTAATTCTCTGCAGGGACTATGTGGCACGCATGGGACTCGGTGTCATACTGAACCTCACCCGTGAGCAGGAGGATGCCCAGCTGGCACGAAGCGTGTCGGGTATCCTCGAGCACATGTTTAAACACACAGAGGAGACATCTGCCCAGCTCATCACTCACGGAGCACTGGATGCTCTGCTGTATTGGTGCCGTGGAACAGACCCAACTGTACTACGCCACTGCGCTGTGGCACTGGCTAACTGCGCTATGTATGGTGGGCATCAGTGTCAAAGGCTGATGATCGAAAAACAGGCGGCCGATTGGCTGTTCCCTCTGGCTTTCTCCAAAGAGGACGAACTGATCCGTTTCTATGCCTGTCTGGCTGTGGCTGTGCTGGCAGCTAACAGGGAGATTGAGAAAGAGGTGGTGAAGTCTGGCACGCTGGAGCTGGTGGAGCCCTTCATCGCCTCGTTAGACCCTGATGAGTTTGCACGCAACCTTTTGGATAGCGCAGACAGTATGCAGGGCCGCACAGCTGCAGATCTGCAACACTTGCTGCCTCTGCTGGATGGCACACGGCTCGAGGGGAAATGCATTGCAGCATTCTACCTGTGCGTGGAGACTAGTATAAAATCCCGTCAACGTAATACCAAGGTCAGGCAAACACTATATTCAGTTCACTTCAAAGACAGCATGTAAGGACATGGCAATTGTACAGATCTAGTTCCATATAGATGAATTGCAGGAGTAGTTCATTAAAAAAAAAAAAAAAATTCTTTCATCATTTACTCACTTTCATGTTGTTCCAAACCTGTATGACCTTCTTTCTTCTGTGGAACACAAAACGAGAAATGTAAAAGAAAGTACTCGTCACTTTTAATGAAAGAACAAATTGGTAACACTTTACAATAAGGTTAATTTGTTAACATTAGTTAACATTTGTTAATGTGAACTAACAATGAAAAATACTTTTACAGCATTTATTAATCTTGGTTCATGTTAATTTCAGTTTATAGTAACACATGTTTAAATCGAAAGTTGTAGATGTTAACATTAGTTAATGCACTATGAACTAACATGAACTAACAATAAACAATTGTAATTTTTATGAACTAACATTAACAAAAATTAAATAAAGCCTGTAAAAAATATATTGTTAACTGTTAGTTCATGATACCTAATGCATTAACTAATGTTAATGAATGGAACCTTATTGTAAAATGTTACAGATGAATACAATTTTAGCTCCTCAGCACTTGGAATATAGTGCATGATTCGCATGGACTACTTTTATGAAACTTTTCTGGTGCTATTTTTGTCATTTTGGTGCTCGACGGCATAGGTATCCATTCACTTTCCTTATATGGAAAAGAGTGGCCAGTACTTTCCTCAACATTTCTCCTTTTGCGTTCTATGGAAGAAAGAAAGTCAAATGGGTTTGTAATGATATGAGGTTGAGTTAAAGTTATAGAATTGTAATTTTGGGGTGAACTTTCTCTCGAATTTCAATTTTATATTCAGTCTGTATATTTTTTTCCTGGATTTTTGTACTCAGATATTTCAGGAGATTGGGGCTGTTCAGAGTCTTAAGAGAATTGTCATGTACTCCAGTAATGGCACAGTTTGCTCTCTGGCTAAGCGGGCCCTCACGATGATGGGCGAGGATGTCCCGCGTCGTATCCTTTCATCTGTACCCAACTGGAAGAGTGGAGAGGTACAGACCTGGCTGCAGCAGATTGGCTTCAGTGCATTCAGTGATCAGTTTCAGGTTTGTACACAGCTCCCATTTCCTGCTGAACAAGATAAAGGTGCCGGGTATAATACCATATTTCCCTTACTCAGTCCCACTGCCGCTGTCTGCTACTTCAGTATTATTACGAAAATGACTTTCTAAAGATTTCCAGTAGACAGAAAACATGGGTTGTGAAACAACAAGCCACGTGATAAGATGCGTGGGTTGACGGTCTCAGACGCGGAGGCAACCGGGATTTGTCCTCTGCCACCCAGACTGAGGCGAATCACTACGCGACCACAAGGACTTAATAGCACATTGGGAATTGGGCATTCCAAATTAAAAAAAAAAAAAAGGGATAGTTTACCATTCTGTCATCATTTACTTAACCTTATGTTGTTCCAAACCCATATGTCTGTCTTCTGTGATGACAGAATTTTCATGTTTTGGTTAACTATCCCTTTCAGACAATATAAGCTATTAAACAGACTGTACGTTTATCCCTCACAGCCTTGTTTTCGTTCAGGTTAAGTTAAATATGGTGACTAAGATGACTAAGGTCTATTAGATACAGTTATAGGCAAGGCCTATATTCTGTCTTGTTTGTTGTTTGTTGACAGTAGTAGTCTTGTGGGCATATGTGTAGTTTTTAGTGTAGCTGTTGAGTACAGACTTGATCATGTTTTTGTGCACTGTGTGTCTCAGGAGCTGCAGGTGGATGGAGATCTACTGCTTACTATTACAGAACAAGATCTGATCCATGATCTGGGCATGAATTCTGGGCTCACTCGCAAGAGGTCAGTATTATCAATTGTTTAAAAAAAATCTTTGTTTTAATGGATAGTTCACCATTTACTGACCCTTGTGTCATTCCAAACTCGTATGTCTTTCTTTTGTTCTGTGGAACACAAATAGAGATGTTAGGCAGAATGTTAGCCTCAGCCACCATTCAATTTCATTGTATGGAATAAAGAGTTGCAAAAGTGAGAGAAAGTGAGATACATCTCCTTTTTGTGTTTCAAAGAAGTCATACAGGTTTGGAACAACATGAGGGTGAGTAAATGACAGAATTTAAAAAAAATATTTAAACACATTTACATAAAAGTGATTGGTAGCACTTTACAATAAGGTTCTATTTGTTTACATTAGTTAATGCATTAGGTATCAAGAACAAACAATGAACAATATATATTTTACAGCATTTATTAATCTTAATGTATTAACTAATGTTAACATATACAACTTTTGATTTAAAAAATGTATTAGTAAATGTTGAAATTAACATTCATTGTTAGTTCATGTTAACTAATTTTGTTAGCAAATGGAACCTTAAAGTGTTACCAAGTGATTTTTGTTACATTATTGTAACAGTTTTCCAATTTCACTAAGCAATATATTATTGTAAACTGTAGCAATTCTGTGTAGGTTTCTAAGAGACCTGCGTGTACTGAAGACCTACGCCAACTACTCCACATGTGACCCTAATAACTTGGCAGACTTACTGGCGGACATAGACCCACGATTCCTTCAGTACACCTATGGCCTGGTTCAGTCAGGTGTTGATCGGAAAAATATCGCCCATATTACAGACCAACAGCTGCAGTTGGACTGCCACATAGAGAATGGCATCCATCGTGCCAAGATTCTCTCTGCCACCTGCCATCCTGCTAAACCCTGCTTAACTGACTCCCAGCCTGCTGGTCCTGATGTATTCATCAGCTACCGTCGCACCACTGGGTCACAGCTTGCCAGGTTAGACTACACATGGCATGGCTTTCATCCAGATATTATAATTAACTTTACAATAATTCCTGTACTGGGTTGCCCATGTCCTACTTTAATGTCAGTGTAAAGATTTGTACTCGAATGTCTGACTTGACTGTATTTTAAAGTCTACAACTGTTTCTGTGTGCAGACAGGAAACCTTTCTAACATTCAACCATCATTACATGGCTCACTGAAATATTTGATTCTGATTGGTCAATTATGGTAAAATATTTTTGTATAATGGCCGCTAAAATGTTTATTGGACTTGCAACCAATCTCCTATATTGTGCTGGTGTCTCATAGCCCTCCGCTGTCTCGAATTCTCACATAATAAAATTTTAAATCTGAATTTTAGGGGTAACACTTTACAGTAAGGTTTCATTTGTTAACATTAGTTAATGCATTAGGTATCATGAACTAACAATGAGCGATATTTTTTTTTACAGCATTTATTAATCTTTGTTAATGCTAGTTAATAATGAAAACACAGTTATTCATTGTTAGTTCATAATGCATTAACTAATGTTAACATATACAACATTCGATTTTAAAAGTGTATTACTATATTAAAGGGATAGTAAACCCAAGAATTCAAATTCTCTCATCATTTAATCTTCCTCATGCCATCCCAGATGTGTATGACTTTCTTTCATCTGCTGAACACAAACAAAGATTTTTAGAAGAATATCTCAGCTCTGCAAGTGAATGGTGGCCAGAACTTTTAAGCTTCAAAAATCACATAAAGGCAGCATAAAAGTAATGCATATGACACCAGTGGTTTAATATACACTGACGGCTAATAGTTTGGAATAATTTACAGATTTTGCTGTTTTGGAGGGAAATTGGTACTTTAATTCATCAAAGTGACATTCAGCTGATCATAAAGTATAGTCAGGACATTACTGATGTACAAAACATCACCATCACTATTTGAAAAAAGTCATTTTTGATCAAATCTAGACAGGCCCCATTTCCAGCAGCCATCACTCCAACACCTTATCCTTGAGTAATCATGCTAAATTGGTAATATGGTACTAGAAAATCACTTGCCATTATAACAAAAACCAAAGCTACTTGGTTCATTAAATGAAGCTTAATATTGTCTTTGTTTTTGAGTTGCCACAGTATGCAATAGACTGGCATGTCTTAAGGTCAATTTTAGGTCCAAAATGGCAAACAAGAAACAGCTTTCTCTAGAAACTGGTCAGTCAATCATTGTTTTGATGAATGAAGGCTATACAATGCTTGAAATTTCCAAAAAACTTAAGATTTCATACAAAGGTGTACACTACAGTCTTCAAAGACAAAGGACAACTGGCTCTAACAAGGACAGAAAGAGATGTGGGAGGCCAGATGTACAACTAAACAAAAGGATAATTACATCAGTGTCTCTAGTTTGAGAAATAGATGCCTCACATGTCCTCAGCTGACATCTTCATTGAATTCTACCCCCTCAACACCAGTTTCATGTACAACAGTAAAGAGAAGACTCAGGGGTACAGGCCTTATGGGAAGAATTGCAAAGAAAAAGCCACTTTTGAAACAGAAAAACAAAAAGAAAAGGTTAGAGTGGGCAAAGAAACACAGACACTGGACAACAGATAATTGGAAAAGAGTGTTATGGATCTTAACCCCATTGAGCATTTGTTGGATCAGCTAGACTGTAAGTTGCCTGAGAAGTGCCCGACAAGACAGCCACATCTATGGCAAGTGCTACAGGAAGCGTGGGGTGAAATGTCACCTGAGTATCTGGACAAACTGACAGCTAGAATGCCAAGGATCTGCAAAGCTGTCATTGCTGCACATGGAGGATGTTTTTTGATGAGAACTCTTTGAAGTAGTTTAAGTTCTGAGCATTTTTTTCAAATTATAATAGTAATTTTTCATGTTATTAATGTCCTGATTATACATTGTGATCTGTTGAATGCCACTTTGCTGAATAAAAGTAACAATTTCTTTCCATAAGAGCAAAATCTGTACATTATTCCAAACTTTTGGCTGCCAGTGTATGTCTTCTGAAGCAATGCAGTCACTTAAGGTGAGAAACAGATCAATATTTCAATCCTTTTTTACTATAAATCTACACTTTCACTTTCTCACCCGCACCTATCGTATCGCTTGGGTCTTATGGATTACTTTTATGCTGCCTTTGTGATTTTTGGAGCTTTAAAGATCTGGTCACCATTCACTTGCATTGAAAGGACCTACAGAGCAAAGGTATTCTTCTAAAAATCTTAATTTGTGTTCAGCAGAAGAAAGAAAGTCATACACAACTGGGATGACATGAGGGTGAGTAAATGATGAGAGAATTTTCCTTGAACTATCTCTCTATAAATGCTGTAAAAGTATTGTTCATTGTTTGTTCATGTTACCTAGTGTTGTTAACTACTGCTAACAAATAGAACCTTATTGTAAAGTGGTACCATTTTAGGTTCATATGTCATGAGTAGCCGTGTAATGAGCGGGATAATGTACATTTGGCTCTCTGTTGCCTGTCAGGTACCTGAATAATCTGTCAGGGTTTATTTTGCAATAATGACTGGGCTGAAAGTACATTATTCCTTACTAAATTAAAGTGAAAGATGTGAGTTTGAATGCTTCAGTGGCATGTGTGGACCAATGCAGAACCCATTAACCCATGCAGAAAACAAAAGTTCCTGACCCAGTGTTATCTGTTCTCTTTCTCTGCAGCCTGCTAAAGGTGCATCTACAATTACGTGGTTTCAGTGTCTTCATCGATGTGGAGAAGCTAGAGGCTGGCAGGTTTGAAGAGAAGCTGATCACGAGCGTGCAGCGTGCACGCAACTTCATCTTAGTGCTTTCAGCCAATGCACTGGACAAATGCATGGGGGATGTTGCCATGAAGGACTGGGTACATAAGGTCAGAAACATAAATCCCCTTAATCAAGCTGCACTTAGAAATGGCCTCTTTATTCTGATCAATGTTTAGGTGATTGTACAAATGCTGCAATTTGATTGGACAATTCACTGTCATGGAGTTCATTACCTGAATCTCTTCAAGAGAATCCAATTTTTTCTCTCAAAACAAGCAAAAACGTCCTTCTGCCAACACCTTTAATAATGTAATTATATGTATTAATACTGTTAATTTGACATGCAAAGCTAAACATTTTAATTTGTGCTATCTGCAGGAGATTGTCACTGCTTTAAATGGAAAGAAGAACATCATCCCTGTCACTGATAACTTCATTTGGCCCGATCCGGCCTCTCTGCCTGAGGATATGAGCACCATTCTCAAATTTAATGGCATTAAGTGAGTCAACACTCTGCCTGACTAAACATGTTGGTGCCAAGTCAGCAACACTATGCTTTACAATATATAGCTATTTTGTTTCTAATCTAGTTTATGCTTTCTCAGGAACCAGCTTTATTTAAAACTGTACATCTTCACCAGAATCTGATCCAATAGTTTAACTTCTATTATCGCACATATTTCAAAGTGAAACAGGACACAGTGGCAAGGAAAAGTATGTGAACATTTTGGAATTAGTTGGTTTTCTGCATTTATTGCTCATAAAATGTGATCTTCATTAAAGTCACAAGTATAGACAAAGCACAATGTGCTTAAGCTAACAACACACAAAAACTTATAATCTTTCATGTCTTTATTGAACACGTCCATTAAGTACTGTGGAAAGTGAATCCCTAGGCTAAAAATGAAAAAAAAAAAGAAAAAGCTAATTAGTGTCAGATGGCAAACTTGGAATCCAATTAATGAAACGAGATTGAAGGTGTGGATTATAGCTACTTTCACTTATAAAAAGCACTCAAACATTTTGAGCTTGCTATTCACAAGAAGCATCTGCTGATGTGGACCATGCCTTACAAAAAAGAGATTTCAGAAGACCTACGATCAAGAATTGTTGCTTTGCATAAAGTTGGAAAGGGTTATAAAGTTATCTTGGAGAGCTTAGATATTCATCTGTCCAATTTAGACAAATAGTCTATAAATGGAGATGATATAGTACTGTGGCTACTCTCCCTAGAAGTGGCTGTCCAGCCAAGAAGACTCAAAGGGCACATTGCAGAATGTTCAATGAGATGCAAAGAACCCTAGAGTGACAGCTAAAGATTGAAGGAATCATTGGAACTGGTTAACATTTCTGTTCATGAATCTACTATACAGAAAATGTTAAACAGGCGGCTTCCTTTGTGGTGTCCATGGCAGGACTCCTTTCCAACAAAAACATTGCTGCATGCCAGAAATTTGCCAAAGACTACCTTGACACTCCACAATGCTACTGGTAAATGGTTTTGTGGACTAATGAAAGAAAGGTTGAATTGTTTGTGAAGAACACGCAGAACTATGGCGTAAAAAGGGCACTACATACCAACATGAAAGCATTGAATAAATACGGGGTGCGGTTTGTCCTGTATTTATGCTGGTCCAATGGCGTCACCTCAAAATCATTCAAGATCATTAAATTAACCTTGATATTCCTTGGAAATTGTGCCTATGATGGGTAAGGGACTGTCTAAAAAGTTCTCACATTGTGCTAAAACGTGCAAAAACTGGAGGGTGTGGTAAGGGACTATCTGAAAACTTCAGTCAGCAGCACTAAAGCTGCAAATATTGGGCAATAGATATTAGGCTGCTATATTATAAGCATATAAACATAACTAGATTAATTTAGTGTGGAATGACCTAAAGAGAGCCGTTTACACCAGATATCATTAGAATATGGCTGAGCTGAAGCAATTCTGTAAGGAAGAATGGTCCAAAATTCCTTAAGAATGTTGTGCAGGTCTAATCCGCTACTACCGGAAATGTTTGGTTGAGATTATTGCTGCCAAAGGAGGATTGACCAGAT
The DNA here is from genome assembly GCF_019703515.2 of Myxocyprinus asiaticus. Taxonomy (NCBI): domain Eukaryota; kingdom Metazoa; phylum Chordata; class Actinopteri; order Cypriniformes; family Catostomidae; genus Myxocyprinus; species Myxocyprinus asiaticus. Next base: position 29,026,557 of record NC_059374.1, on the reverse strand, counting down.
ATTAAATCCTATGGTTCACTTACTTTTTCCACAGCACTGTGAATGTTTAATGGGATGTGTTCAATAAAGATATGAAAATTATAATTGCTTGTGTATTGTTAGCTTAAGCACATTGTGCTTTGTCTATACTTGTGACTTTGATGAAATGAGATCACATTTTATGAATTAATGCAGAAAATTAGCCAATTCCAAAGGGTTCACATACTTTTACTTGCCACTGTATTCAACAAAACTTGAGTTAATTGATTGGAAATGGAATGGATCATAAGAAGTGTGCGTAAAATACCAGAATTGAGCCACTTGATTGAAGAGGTTAAGTAAGAGCAATTTGTGACGTCTGCCAAAAAGGTTATTATATTTTGATAAAAGATGTGAGCCACAAAAAGAACTTCAATGTGCTTCATGAAAGGAAATTGGGTCAATTTGTATTTCACAATTTGTATGCAAATTTAATTTAATTTCTATGTTGACTGATGTTTAACTGATCTAAATCTCTTCTTTCAATAACACAGGTGGTCCCATGAGTATCAGGAAGCCACTATTGAAAAGATTCTGCGTTTCCTTCAAGGATGCCCCAGCCTAGAGAACCCAGAAAAAACAGCAAAAACAGACAAAAAAGATCCACATAAGAAATAAGACATCTGTCCATTTATAAAACCTTATATCATAATGCATGATATGTATAGGCCTTCCAAATAATGACCACCATGTAAACAAGAACACTCCTGTTTACCACTCAGAGGCCAGTATTTCCTTTGCCAGTATGCATGTAGCTGGAGAAAAAAAATAAGCGTAACATGTCTGAAGACACAAGTGGCTTTTCCATCATATATTCCAGAATATTCCTGGTTATTTACAACTCAGTGTAGCCATACATAGACATTAAATTGTAAATAACCTGAAATATTCACGGCTCCATCCACTGGACCGGGTCTGGTGTTCCCTTTTTAATGAGATCAGTCAGCAGGCTGGTGACATCCGAATATTTAGGTACAAACCTACGGTAATAGCCAGTCAACCCCAGGAATTGTCTCACCTCCTTTTTGGTCTTGGGTCTCGGACAAGGCGCAATAGTTGCTGTTTTATCAATTTGGGGATGCATTTGTCCATGACCCAAGTGGAAACCCAGATACCGTACTTTCACCCATTCAATTGCACACATCCTCGGATTTGTTGTGAGTCCCACCCGTCTCAGTGATCTCAGGACGGCCCTCAGATGCTGGATATGCCACTGCCAATCATTGCTATAAATAATATCATCCAGGTAGGCAGCTGCATATGCAGCGTGTGGGCGGAGAATTTTGTCCATGAGTCGTTGAAACGTAGCCGGGGCCCCAAACAAACTGAACGGAAGGGTAATGAATTGGTGTAAGCCAAACGGAGTGGAAAATGTAGTTTTTTCTCGGGAAGGGGATCTGCCAATAACCCTTCGTTAAATCCAGTGTCGAATAAAAGTGAGCCGCACCTAACCGATCGAGCAGTTCGTCAATGCGAGGCATTAGGAAGGCATCAAATTTAGACATCGTGTTAACTCTTCTATAATCCACAAAAAACTGGACTGACCCGTCGGACTTCGGTACCAAAACCACTGGGCTGGCGCAGTCACTGTGGGACTCCTCGATCACACCTATATCAAGCTTGGCCGTGAGTTCTTCCCAGACCACTTTTTTCTTGTGCGGACCACCACTCCTGGAGTCCTCTCAATGTGATGTTCTATGACATTCGTACGACCGGGTAGAGCTGAAAACACGTTCTCAAAACTCCTATGGCAACCTGGCAACCTTACTGATTTGGGACAGTGAGAGGTGGCCTCCACAGGTAACTGGGGTGGTTTGATGGGCAATTTTTGATTCAACCTCCGGACCTATCTCCGCCCTCTCTGATACGACCGTAGCAAAAGCCACGGGTACCACCTCTCTCCGGGGTTTTAGGAGATTCAGGTGGTAAATTTGCCGTGCTCCACCTCTATCCATTCATTTTACCTCATAGTCGACTTCCCCAACTCGCCGTGTGACCTCAAAAGGCCCTTGCCACTTGGCTAATAATTTAGAACTTGATGTGGGTAATAACATGAGGTCCTTATCTCCCTGTGAGAATTCCCATAGCAGAGTGCCCCTATTATACAGCCGGGACTGCTGTTCCTGGGCCTGAAGCAAACTCTCCTGTGTTAGTTGCCCCAATGTTTGGAGTTTTGCTCTCAGGTCCAGAACGTATCGAATTTCATTCTTACTCTCTGAAGGTCCCTCCTCCTAATTTATCCTCAGAACATCTAGGATGCCCCGAGGCTTGCAGCCATAAAATAATTCAAAGGGGGAAAACCCCGTGGAGGCCTGTGGGACCTCTCGTACTGCAAATAACAGGGGTTCTAGCCACTTATCCCAAATTTCGAAAATCTTCATGTACGAACTTACGAACCATATTTTTAAGGGTCAAATTAAATTGCTCGACCAGGCCATCTGTCTGAGGATGGTAAACACTGGTGCGGATCGACTTAATCCCCAGTAGTTCATAAAGTTCATGGAGTGTACGTGACATAAACAAGGTGCCCTGATCAGTTAGAATCTCTTTCGGGATCCCAACTCAGGAGATAATTTTAAAGAGTGCCTCCGCAACACTGCATGCTGAAATGTTGTGCAAAGGCACTGCTTCAGGATATCGCATTGCATAATCCACCAAGACTAATACAAAGAGATGTCCTCATGCCGTCCTTTCTAATGGGAGTGGCCGGTGGATTCACCAACTGACATTCGCGACATGCAGCACACCACCTGTGTACATCCCCGCGAATGCGCGGCCAATATAAATGGGCCATGAGACGGTACAGTGTCTTATCTTGCCCAAAATGTCCCACCATCGGATATTATGAGCCGCCTGGTAAACTATTTAAAGGCTTTTCGGAACTAACAACTGTGTTGTATTTTCTTTTGTTTGGCCGTCCTGCGTCACCCGATACAACCGGTCTTTAATAATTGAAAAGTAGGGGTAGGAGAGCGCAGTGCCAGGTTCAAGCTGTTGAACATCAGTTACTCTCACTTGGTCAAAGTCGTGCCTGAGAGACTCGTCTCTTGTCTGCTCCAGAGGGAAATCCCCCGGCGGTCGAGGCGGAGCCATTTCTATGACTCAGGAATTTTAATAGATGTCTGCATTATCAATAGTATTAATGATAAGCATAGTTGCTCTCTAATATTTATATACAAGACAAAATAAGATAATCTTTGCTTTTGTTGCATTATTGATTCAACATTTATGTACATTAATGAAAAAGCCTTATGAAACATTGAACATACATGAACTTTGACCTTTTTGGATTTGATTTGCAGTAAGTAATATAGAGGTCTGAATATTGTAGTGAACTGTTGATCTTACGTGACTGGCTTCAGGTATGTGCAGTTTATTACACAGGTTGTTACAAGTAATTTACTACATTATGAGTTAGGTTTGCATATTCTACAAGTACTAAGTTTTCACATCTGCAGATATTCCATTTATCACACCGGTTCATGAAACTCAAATCAAGTGTAAATCATTATGGTCATAAATCACCTCAAAACAGTATTAGAAAATATCCCATTAGATAGTATCATGATTTCAAATATGGCTTTAGGGACTTAGGATTTGCTAGAATAATATGCATTAAGTTAATGGTATATTTTCACTGTGAATAAGGTGTACCCAAATCACACAAGGTAAGATCTAATGAACATTAACACCTCAAGTTGTGCTCAGCTTTATCCTGCTTTTGGGCTCCCTACTGTCTTGTGATGTCTGTCTGGGTCTCTTAAGTAAAATACAATGCGTTTAGGAGGTATAAATCTGACTTGATCAAGTGCTTATGTACAAAATCTGTATAAAGACCTTTTTAAAAAAAAAATAAAAAGCAATAAAATGTGTTTTGGAAAAGATCCCTTTATTTTCCAAATTAGATTCACAAAAATGTGTGTGTTGCAGTGGAAGAAAATATTCTTGTTTAAAAACACTTTTAGACTAAGAGGAAGCATTAGATTTTAGTTTCTCTTTTCATTAGAATACTGATAGAATACAAAGTCTCCACTCACATCCACATAATTCTCACTTACTTGGCAGTTTTAACATTTCTGAAACATTTCATATGAGGAAGACTTTAAATTCAACAATACTGTGACCGACTGTCTCTGGTATACCAGTGACACATGTGGGTTAGGCTGTGATCAATTTCCCTGAGCTTGCAATATGGCTGTCAAGTAAACAGTCTTCACATAGGAACGTCGACACAGGGAACCATATTCCTCTTAATTGTTCAGTCAATACTGCTGATGTTTGAATCTGATGAGTTTGACATGGTAAAAATCAATTCATCACCATTATAATCTAAAAGTGGATTAAACTGCCCTTCAAAATAAGGAAATTCTAACTGAACACTATTCATATGTTTATGTGCCTTACCACTTTCACATTTAATTTAAAACTTATTAAAACATTAACAAAAGATTTAAAGAAATAAGACCATAATTTGAAAAATATTATATAAAAAAAAAAAAAAAAAAACTGACTTGACTTAAAAAAAAAAAAAAAAAAGTTCAACATAAATGTTTTCCACACGCACGGTATCGCGGATTGCGCATAGACTCTATAATGGCAGTCAGCTTTGTTCAATTAAAATCCCAGCTGTGCTGAAAATCCTGCCATAGTCTGGGACTTTCAGACACTAGGTCTTTGCTGTTGTGCACAGCTCAAACAGAATCACTGTCTTGAGCCTTCTTTGTTCCTCATCTCCTGGCAACCCAAGCCCCTGTATACATTATATGATAAAAGACAAAAATATGACATAAAAATGTTTTGTTTCTGTAGAAAAAAATAAAATAAAAAAAGTTTTAGTTGTCTATGTCTAAATTTGACAACTTTAAATAATGTATTTGATTAATTCAATCATAGATTGAGAGTCCGAACAACCATTTTAAAGCGATAGTTCACACAAAAATGAAAATTCTCTCATCATTAACTCACCCTCATGCCATCCCAAATGTTTATGACTTTTTTTCTTCTGCAGAACAAACAGATTTTTAGAAGAATATTTCAGCTCTGTTGGTCCATACAATGCAAGAACTTTTAAAGCTCCAAAAATCACATAAAGGCAGCATAAAAGTAATCCATATGACTCCAGTGGTTAAATCTGTCTTTAGAAGTGATATGATAGGTGTGGGTGAGAAACAGATCAATAATTAAGTCCTTTTTATTATAAATCTCCACTTTCACTTTCACATTCTGAAAGTAAAAGTGGAGATTTATAGCAAAAAATAATTTAAATATTGATCTGCTTCTCAACCCAAAGCGATTGCATCGCTTCAGAAGACATATTATACCACTGGAGATGTATGAATTACTTTTAGGCTGCCTTTATTTCATTTTTGGAGCTTGAAAGGTCTGGTCACCATTCACTTGCATTGTATGGACCTACAGATCTGGAATATTCTTCTAAAAATCTGTTTATGTTCTGCAGAAGAAAGAAAGTCATAAACATTTGGGATGGTATGAGGGTGAGTAAATGATGAGAACTGAAAGTTTTGGGTGAACTATCCCTTTAAGGAACTTACCCAATAATTCCAGCTGGAATGAGGAGGATAATGGCCCCCAAAAGGAAGGGGAAACCTTTCATGAAGAGTAAGGTGGCAGGGTACAGGGAGTTAAAAACCCCACTAGATACTAGTGAGCACAGACCTTCCACACACGCCACTGAAGCAAACAGAGCCCCTAAATCAAAGCAAAGGAAAACAAATTTACAAAACACAGATGGCCATTTCAAGTATGAAAATACTGTCCTCATTTACTCACCCTCATGATGTCCCAAACCGGTATATTGTTTTTTTTCCATGGAACACACAAGATGTTCGACAGAATGTTCAGTCTCAGTCACCATTCAATGAAAGTGAATGTTGACTGAGGATGTCAGTCCCTAACATTATGCCTAATATCTCCTTTTGCGTTTGTGTTAGGTTTTAAACGACATGAGGATGAGTAAATGGTGACACAATTTTCATTTTTGGGTGAACTATCCCTTTAATATTGTTACTTATTGATGTCTTAATGCTGTCCTTTTTTTTCTTATTTACCTTGTTCTGAAGGGTCCACCAACTTGGACAGTTTAGATCTCAGGACTGGTGTAGAGGCCATAAAGAGGAAACACAGGCCATATCCTAGCAAATGAGTGAGTGAGTGAGTGAATTTGTAATTTAACACCATGCCAGCTTCCATGGCTAATTTTTTGGCGAAAAACAAGTTAAAATGCATTTCTGGGAACAATATTAAAAACCTATATAAGGTTTTTAAAATGTATTTTTGATAAAAATTCTAAAACTGATTCAGGGTTGATTTTGTTAAAAATCTCTTCAAAAGTGTTTGCTGTGTAAAATAATTTCCTAAAAGAAATATAACAGCACAATCTAATAAAATATGCTTCAGAGACGGTGGACTTTGGCATGAGGTGCATAATGGTGGATCTTCGTCTGATATTAAAAACATATGTGTGAGTCTGTAATGTCCTATTCTGCAATGGGTGTAAATTATCTGGTCCCAGCGATTCCTCAAGAAAAATATCTGTCTTTTTCCCACTACAGGGTTGATTTCATGTAGTCTGTTTGTTGTGCATTGATCCCATTCAGTTGATGATGTAGGAGATTATGGTTGGTTTGAGGTCTGAAGGTGGTATGGAGCATTTTTTAAGATCTGTCAAGAGTGCTTCTTTAGCACAGAGTCTGTTTGTTCATTTCTTGGGATTTCACAATGGTCAGGTACCCAACAAATATATAAAAATTCTGAGCCTCCAGAGCTGACAGTTTGATACAAGAGCTGGATGGTCATTTTTGAGTGATGCAAGAGCTTGAAGACGTGATTTTGAATCTGTTGTTATTAAGAAATGCCTTTGTTGTGTGGTCTTAATGTAATCCAGAGCCAAGATAATAGCATTGGCCTCTGCTGTAAAATAATTGAGTTTTGACTGGGGATCATCATTCCAATTTTTTGCCGATTGTTCGCAAAAGCAGCCGACACATGATCTCCAGAGTTTGATCCATCTGTATATATAGGAGTGTGTGATGGAAAAATCTCTCTGAAAAATAGTAGTTGTTGTAGATATTCATTTGGATGGGTTTGGGATTTTTTGTTTCTTGTTAAATCCAGAATTCTTTTTAGTTTTTTGAGGTTCCAGGGAGGAATACTGCAAGAGTGTGTCAGTTCCAGTATACTTAAATCAGCTTTTAGGTTGTCTAGGTGGGGTTTAATTTGTAATCCAGGAGGTCGAATATACCTTGGTTTACTCTCATACAGACATGAATATTTGGGTGAAAGGATTGCAAGATAGTAGGACAGGATAGTATGAGGTAAATTCTTTAAAAATTGATAGTGAATATTGTCTGGTCCAGTGGCAGTATCATGTGATCTGATTATGGCCCGTAACAGCTCTTCTATTGTGAAAAGTTGATTTTAAGGTTCCATATTATTAGATGAAAAGTTAACCTCTTTCTTTTCTTCCCGAGCTTGATATGTTTGAAAGGCAGGAAGACAATTCTCAATAGATGAGTTCTTTTCAAAAGTTTCTGCTAGAATATTTGCAATTTCTTGTTTTGTTGTTAACACTGAGCCTTGGTATTTAATATGTTGAATTTGAATCCACTGTTCCGACCCTTCATTCTTCGAATTATTTCACTGGAGTATTTGATGTTAAACTAGACACAAATTGTCTCCAACTTTGTTTCTTTGCCTCATTTATTACTCTACGTGCTTTAGCTCTAATTATTTGGACTTTAATGAGGTTTTCGGTTGATGGACTTCTGGAGAATATTCTTTCAGCTTTCTTTTGTTCTTTTATAGCCTTTCTGCAGTTGTCATTAAACCATGGCAGTTGTTTGCATTTTGTATTTGCTGATGTTTGTGGGATGGTATCGTTAGCAATGGAAATTAAAATTCTGGTAAAATTTTTAATAGGATCTGTATCACTCTCAGAAACTGCATTAAACCTTTCATAACAAAGTTTGGAAATCGTACCAGTTGGCTTAAGTTGCCATCTCTGTCCATTTGATGCTTCTCCTCTTCCACTGAAGGTCAAAATTAGTGGAAAATGATCACTTCCACAGAGGTCATTCCACACTTTCCATAAATGGTCTAGTAGTAACTCAGGCTGGCAAATAGTTAGGTCAACTGTAGAATAGGTTCCATGTCCAGGAAGTAAATATGTTTGAGACCCATCATTTAAAAGGCATAGGGCATGGTTGCTGATAAAGTCCTCAATTATTTTACCTTGTTTGTTACACTGATTACTACCCCACAAGGTATTGTGGCTGTTAAAATCCCCCATGAGTATGAAGGGGGGAGGAAGCTGATCCACAAGGTTGTCTAGATCTTGATGCTTAAAAATCATATCCGGTGGAATGTATATAGAGCACATAGTTATATTCTTCTGGTGGGTCAGATGTACTACTGTTACTTGTAGGTTGCTAATTAGTGTGATGCAAATGTGTATCACATAATTTCAAATTAAAATAGCTGTTCTCCCAGAGGCAAGTCTATTGTTTGGACCAAAAGAATAAAAATTTTTAAAGTTTTAAAAAGAGAGGGTAGAGTCATTTGACAAATGAGTTTCTTGTTAACAAAAGGCAAGTGGGTTGTTAGTTGTAGCTAATGGTTGCAGTTCTGCAAAGTTAGCTCTGAGCCCACAGCAGTTCCATTGGACAATAGTGTGATCCGTATTTATGTTGGGAGAATAGGGACATTTCCTCTATTTCTGCCTTTTGGTGAGTGGCTTCTACTGCGATGACTAGTCGCTTTCATTTCGACATCTTTAATTGCTTTCGACTTCCATCCTGAGACACTTTTGATTTTGAACATCCATATTTTTTAGAGTTCTTGTTGATAATTTGATTTTCTGTATGCAAGTTTTGTTTGGGTTGGGTAGGGGTTGATATAGTTTCACTCTGATTTCCTGCATATTTTTTTTTTTATCTTTGAGGATTTATTTCTTTACAGATACTGACAGTTTAAGATCCACTGGAGCACTCATATATCTGATTTTGATTCTTTCTGGGGGTTGAAGTTTATTTAAGGTAATAATGTAAGTGCCAGTTTTGATAGTTCGGTCCTCTCTTTTGATTGTTATGCTTTTCACAAACATCACTCCTTGCGATTTATGTTCATCCAATTCTCTCATGCGAATCACTCCTTTACTGCAGTTGAGTGTTGGATGTGGAGAAGTCTTTATCTCAACTCCAGCGAGCAAATTGGCATGAAGAAGATTTTCCGCATTAGCCTTCTTTCAACATTACACAAGAATTTGTCCAGATCGCAGTTTCTTCACTTCTTTGATGGTACCAGCTATTCCTGAAATGCCCTTGTGAAAGGGCGATTCAGTGTTGATTCAATAATGATACATTTTGGCCAATCTTCATTGTTAGATGTAGAAGCACATTGATTCTCAGAAGTACAGTCTAAAGGTCATTTTTTTTGGATGTATGTTTGGTAGCCATGGTAAGTGTATTATGATTCATCATCTCTACTCCCCACCCTCCTTGGAGCCCAACAGGGGCATGCATATAGCCATGGAAATCCTGCAGATTATGCACCAGGGATATAGGGATGATATACTCAAGCACAAAGAACAGGTGATGTTCCATCAACTCGACTGACCCTTAGCCAACGCCTTCTGGGGATACTAAAATGATAGCTGCTGTTAACATCTCATAGTATAACCATGGCATGTCTTGACCAGCCGATTGATTGTTTTGGGCCTTTCCAATCTCCCGTCTAGATGAAGTTGGAGCTGAAGCACAGTGCTGAAATAGTGGATGCCACAGCAAACCACATTTCTCAGGAACCAGGATCTCTTCCTCCACCAACATGGGTCGCAACTCACGAGTAGCAGAGGGATGCTAGGATTTTACTTACTCAGGGTCCTTATGGAGAAGTAGGCAGTTTTGATATATGAAGATGGAAATGCTCAATTACAAAAGAGAAAAAAAAAGGAAAAAAAAAGTATTAATTGTGACCCAAGTATGGGGGGCTCAAGGGTTTATCACACTTGCCCAAGGAGTTGACCCTAACACTACGGAGGGAAGGAGCGTGCCACTGTTCATTTCACGAGCTACCACCACAAAGGTGGGTCTCGCGCCGTATCCGGTATGTTCTAGCAAATATGGATACACAAGCAACTTCAAGTTATGTCAGTTCACCTCCAAATTGCATATTTACCTACTGCCACCACTAGAGGATAGTGTGGAGTTGCAATCTTGCTGCATGTTTTTTCATAAAGGTTCAACATAGTGCCCTGACCTTTATCCTGTTCTATAGAGCTACTCTAAATGGTGGAACATTAACATATTATCTCATGGTCACACTAAATTATGTCAGTGTCAGCTAAACTATATGCACACTGTACCTTTTTAAATGCACATAACTGAACCCTCATAAATTAAAGGAACAGTTCACTTAAAAATGAAATTTCTGTCATAATTTACTCACTTGTGTCGTTCCAACCGTGTATGACTTTCTTCTATAGAAAACAAAAGGCAGAATGTTAGCCTCAGTTTTCACTTTCATTGTATGGCACAAAGATGCAATGAAAGTGAATGGTGACTGAGGCTAACATTCTACCAAACATCTCATTTTGTGTTCTTTGGAAGAATGAAAGTCATACAGGTTTGGAACAAATAGAGTGTGAGAAAACAAAGACAATTTTCATTTTGGGGTGAACTATCCCTTTAACAATATTTGCGATGGGCTCAACCTTCACAAATACAACATTAACCAGGCCACAATCAGTGTAATAACCCCACACACTAACACAGCAATACAGTGTATATACTGTATATAAATGACCACTGGAGACTTTACCTGTGAACATCAGAGCTGTGGTGTTAGCGACTGAAATCGCAATCAAGCCGGCAAAATTGGAGGCAAGACCCACCAGAGCCACCCAGGAGTCCTCCATGCAGCACTGCATGGACCTCAGCCCGATAAGGCTGGTCCCATATGCCAGATGAAGGGCTGCAGAACCATAACCAACCAGCTCTGGACCCCAGCATAGTGGAGAGCTCAACTCATAGAGCACATAAAGGTCTCTGCAGCCGAAATGTACAGACACCACCAAAAAGAAGCAGAGAGTATAGAGCCAGAGTTTAGTTCTGCGTCCCTGCGGTGCATCAGATTTATAGAGGCGGTAGACAGCCCGATGGTGCCTAGTGGATAGAAGTTTTGCCTCGGGGTCAGGCGTGACCGATTCAGGCACAAAGAGGTATGCGTAGAGGGCTGCTGCAAGATTTGTGGCCAGAACAAGCCAGAAAGGGTTGATATACCTGTAGAGAAAATTATAGTAAGGTTATTTTGTATCTTTAAATGTCAGAGATGTTAAAGAAATATTACACCCAAAAATGGAAATGCTGTCATTGTTTACTCAGCCTCATGTTGAATTTTAGGGAAAATTTTAGGGACTGACAGCTTCAGTCAATATTCACTTGCATTGTAAGCAGAAAAAAAAAATCTGCAATGAAAGTGAATGGTGACTGAGGCTAACAAAGACGAAAACTTTTTTGTTCCAAAGACAAAAAAGTAATACAGTTTGAAACAACACAAGGGTGAGTAAATGATGACAGAATTTCAATGTTTTGGGTGAACTATGCTTTTTCTGCAAAAAGCTATAATGTACAAAGTGTGCATGAATACCCTTGTGCCCGTCGCCACTGCCCTCCTATGATGCTCACAAACATGCCAGCCAATCCCAAACACGCCTCTAGTATTGCCACCCGAAAGGTGCGAGAGCCCCTGCCACTGATGTCGGCCACATAAGCAAAGCAACCAGCTAAAATGGCATTGAAGTCTCCAGAGAGGCCGCTGCAAATGCGTCCAATGAGGAACCAGTAGACAGGCAGCTTTAAATACATTACAATCAGATATATGGCTGCCTGAACAGCCATACCTAAGGATGGGATGATCAGAACCAGACGCCGACCTGCACGGTCACTCCATGAGCCCAGCAGGGTGACCAAAATCAGGCCAACTAGAAATCCACCCAAATTGATGTAGAGGTTCCAGTGGGCAGTCAGAGTCTCCACTTCCTAGATGAAGGATATAATCAACATATTAAATAATAGTCGCTGTCATTTCAGTGGTTATATGGATTTTTCCATTTGAATATTGCTTATATTGCTTCATATTGCTAAACTCCAATTATTACCAAAGGAATTTGTGAATTCTGTTATGTTTTGTGGCATTAGCTGGTTTGTCACACTTTAAAACATTCTATCCCACTGAAAACAATTACAGAAATTTAATCAAAATGTAAAAAATAAATTATATTATTAAATAAAATATATTCAAATCTTCTAAGTATCAATCCTGTTAGGTTCCATCCTGTTATGCTTCTTGTTAATTTTCTTTCCATTGTGTAAATAATCAAGTTAGTAAATAACCTGAGCTTGATTTAAGAATATTTATGAAGGTGTCAGGTGCACGAGGACAAAAGACCCAAGAGCAGAGGAAATAAATGACAAAGTCCTTTATTAATTGAACAGAAAATGTGCTCCAGAGCCAGCTCGGTAGAGCATAAATAATTAAGCCACAGAGGGCAAGGAGAGTGTTCGTCAGTTCATGTTGTGTTGTGGAAGTCCGGAAAGATCCGCAGCAGGTTGGTGTGATGCGAAGCAACACCCAGGCACACAAGTTCTCCGACACGTGGGCAGATCATTAGAGGAATCCTCCTCGAGAGCAACCAACAGGGCAATGGTGGTCTGTGGGGTAAACACCACCTCGAGAACTGCACACTTCTGACAAATTAGAACGAAAAACGGGTTTGATTTTGGAAACGTGAAAGACGGGATGGATGCGACAAAGGTGAGGAGGTAATTTGAGATGGACCAGCACCAGACTAATAACGTTGGTGATGGGAAATAGTCCGATCAATTTTAGGCCCAGCTTACGTGAGGGGAGATGGAGTGGAATGTCCAGGGAGGACAGCCAAACCTTCTGCCCACACACGTAATTCAGGGGTTTAGACCGGTGTCAGTCCGCTGACCTCTTAATACGAGCACCTTCTCTGGCGGCTTTCCAGGTGCATCGGCACCTCTGTAAAAAGAAGCGGATGGGACCTGAGTATCGGGCTCTTGGGTGGGTGACAACTCCGTAGATGATGACGGCAATGAGTTGTGAGCATACTCGATCCAAACTAAATTTCACTACAAGAAGAAGGGTTTTGGGAGGCCATCCTTCGCAGGGTTTTTTCCAGTTGTTGGTTGGCTCGTTCCATTTGCCCATTAGTCTGGGGATGAAACCCAGAGGACAAACTCACTGTAGCCCCCAGCTGTCGGCAGAACTCTGCCTAAAAACGTGACACAAACTGGGGGACTCTGTCAGAATCCACGTCCACTGGGAGGCCATGAATACAGAAGACATGATTAATGACCGCTACCACTGTCTCCCTCACTGAGGGGAATGAAATTAGCTGGGGGGTGGTCCAAAATCCATGGTTATGTGTAACCAGGGTCTCAAAGGGACTGACAGCGGTTGGAGGAGCCCAGCCGGAGGGTTACAGGAGGTCTTATTAGTCGCACAAACTGGGCAAGCGGCAACTAACTGGCAAACGTCCCGCGCAATCGATGGCCACCAAAAACGCTGTCTAATGAGCGCTCGAGTACAAGCAGTCCCTAGGTGACAGGAGACATTGGATGAGTGACCCCACTGAAGGATGTGTATTCGAACTGATTGGGGAACAAACAGCTTACCCCCTGGGCATGTGGTGGGAGACGCGGTGTTACGTAGCGTGGTGCAGATTTTAGCCTCCACCTCCCAGGACACCATGCCCACCACTCGAGGAGCAGTGAGGATGGTATCCGCTGGGGCGGTGGAGGTCTTGATTTTGAAACACTGAGAAAGGGAATTGGGCTTGATGTATTTTGAGCCCAGACGATACGAGAGCGTGAACTCAAAACACGTGAAAAATAATGCCCAGCGATCCTACCTAGAGTTAAGACGTTTGGCGCTACGGATGTACTCTAGGTTCTTGTGATCAGTCCAAACCATAAAAGGTATTCTCGAACCCTCTAACCAATGATGCCACTCGCCCAAGGCCAACCGGACAGCCAGTAATTCCCAGCTACCGACGTCGTAATTCCGTTCAGCGGGAGTTAAGCAGTGCGAAAAGAACGCACAAGGATGCACCTTTCTATCCGAGGGGGAACGCTGAGAGAGAACAGCACCAATCCCCACCTCCAATGCATCCACCTCCACAACGAACTGTAAAGCAGTGTCAGGGAAAATTAAAATGGGTGCAGTGGAAAACCGCTCTGAGTTTTGCAAATGTGGATTCAGCCTGCGGAGGCCAACAAAATTCAATGCGTGTGGAGGTGAGACCCGTCAGGGGTGTGACAAGTTGACTATAATTTCTTATAAATCTACGGTAAAAGTTAGCGAACCCCAGCAACCTCTGCAAAGCCTTGCGAGAATCAGGGGTTGGCCACTCAGCGACGGCCTTAACCTTAGCCAGGTCCATACCCATGAACCCCAAGAACGGAACCGACAGTGCATGAAATACGCACTTCTCCCCCTTGACAAACAGCCGATTCACAAGCAGTTGCTGAAGAACCTGCCTGACGTGCACACGGTCTTGCATATTCTGGGAGAAAATCAGAATATCGTCAAGGTAAACGAAAACAAAACGATCGACCATGTCTCGAAGCACGTCATTCATGAGCCCCTGGAAGATGGCGGGGGCGTTGACCAATCCAAAAGGCATGGCCAAGTATTTGAAGTGCCCCCTATGGGTGTTAAATGCCATCTTCCACTCATCCCCTTTCCTAATATGAACCAGATGGTAAGTGTTCCATAAGGCCAACTTTGTAAAGACGGACGCCCCCTACAAGAGTTCAAAAGCTGAGGACATCAACGGCAGAGGGTAACGGTTCTTAACCGTGATGTCATTTAGCCCTCGATGATCTATGCAGGGTCTAAGCGTGTCGTCCTTCTTCTCCACTAAGAAGAACCCCGCCCCTGTGGGCAAAGAGGGAGAGCAGATGAGATCGGCTGCTAAAGAATCGTTAATATACCCGTTCATGGCCTCCCTCTCAGGAGCCGAGAGTGAATACAACCGTCCTCAAGGCGGAGAAGTGTCAGGGAGCAATTTAATAGCGCAGTCGTATGGGCGATGAGGCAGGAGGGTCGAGGTGCGGGATCGGCTGAACACCGTTCTCAAGTCGTGATATTCCAGAGGGACCCCTGACACACGCTCATCCTGCAACAAAAAATAAGACTGGACAGGGGAGACAGCAGAGTTAAGACAATGAAGAACAGACAGAGCTCCAAGACAAAACAGAGTTGGTTGCCAAATCTATGTGAGGGTTATGTGTTACCAACCACGGGTGCCCCAGCACAACCGGGGTAGCTGGAGACCGAGTGAGAAGGAAGGACAGCTGCTCAGAATGATTACCGAAGACCATGGTGACAGGTCTAGTGGCATGTGTGCTGACTGACAAGGGCATTCCACTGAGTGTGTGTGCTGTGATGGGTTCCTCCAGTCGGAATCTGGGAAGCTGCCACCTTGAATCCAAATCCATGTCGATAAAATTCCCCTCGGCGCTGAGATCACATGACTGCTAGTACCACTCTGTAACCGGACTGGGAGAAGAGTGCGAAGTCCGGGGCTTTGTCCAGGGGAGTTGCGCTAGCGGGGACTTTTAACGGACAGGTAGCAGAGAGATGGCCAGCTTGGCCACAAGTGAAACAAACACTTGAGGAGCCGTCGCTGCTTCTCCCTACGCGACAGTCTGCCCACCTGCATGGGTTCTGAGTAGGGACGGGGATCAGGAAATACGGGAGCAGGAGTAGGCAAAGGATGAGAATCAGCGGCACAGGCAGACGGATAGCAGCATCGCCGATGTTCTCGGCATTGAGCCAGGCGCTGATCAACCCGAATGGCCAGGTCCACCAAGTCATCAAATCGGGGAGTAGGTCCAAGGAATATATTTTGTCTTGGATGGAGTCAGATAACCCCCACAAGAAGCAATCTCACATAGCGTGGTCGTTCTAGTCACAGGAGGCAGCCAGGGTGCGATACTCAATCGCAAAATCCACAACAGATCGGTTCCCCTGGGAAAGTCCAGATAAAATTCTCCCTGCCTCCCGGCCTTGAGCGGTGTGGTCGAAAACCTGGCGAAGCTCCATAGAAAGAGCCTCATAGGATGAGCAGCATGTATGACAGTTGTCCCACATAGCCGTTCCCCATTCCCCAGCCTTCCCGGAAAGGAGCGTGATAACACAGGCAGCCTTCATGGTGGAAGTAGAGGGCTGCATGGAGGAAAACAGAGAACATCGAGAGAGAAAAGCCCTTACAGATCCCTCACCCGAGTATGGAGCTGGGGGAAGAATTTGCATGTCAGACCTGCTCGCAGAGGCGTGGGAAACAATTGAAGGGGCAGGAGGTAATTCCTGCGCCGGACTAGGATCAGGAGGGAGGCGGAGGTGCTGGACCAGCGCCGTAAGCTCAGCGAGCTGCGACGCCATCATCTCCATGGCATGGATAGATGTGGATATCTAGTCTTGGTGTCGACCAAGCAGAGCCCCTTGCTGAGACAGGGCGGAACGAATAGCGGTCTCCTCCGCTGGGTCCATAGCTGGCTGCTTTATTCTGTCAGGGGCACAGGGATGCCATCCACCGTGGCATCCACGCTCAACTCACCACGCACCCCACCGAGAACGAACCACATTATAGGGACCACGAAGAGGTTACCCCATGTGACTCTACCCTCCCTAGTAACCGGGCCAATTTGGTTGCTTAGGAGACCTGGCTGGAGGCACTCAGCACACCCTGGGATTCGAATGAGCGAGCTAGCGAACTCCAGGTGTGGTAGCCAGTGTCTTTTTCCACTGAGCTACCCAGGCCCCCGACAAAGTCCTTTATTAATCGAACAGAAAAAGCGCTCTAGCGCCAGCTTGGTTGAGCTCAAATAATGAAGCCACAGACGGTGAGCAGAGCGTGTTCGTGTTGTGTCGTGGAAGTCCGCAAAAATCCGCAGCAGGTTGGTGTGATGCGAAGCAATGCCCAGGCACACAAGTTCCCCGACACTTGGGCAGATAATTTGAGGAATCCTCCTTGAGAGCAACCAACAGGGCGATGGCGATCTGTGAGATAAACACCACATCGAAAACTGTGCAACCAACTAGACAAGAGACAAATGAGAGTGGTACAGCAAACAATAAACCAGCAAACGTACAGGGAAAACACAAGAGTTGAAATAGGGAGAGCAATAAGAGGAGGACAGGTGGAGCGTGAGAAAACCATTACCGTAATCGGCATCTCCTCGGGAGTGATCAGCGTTCCATGGAAACGCCGATTACGCTCACCGACTCCACTTGTGACACACGAGGGAGAGAGCAAAGACAAACAACAGAATGAACCAGCAAACGCCAGAGCTTTGAAAGAAGTTCTGGTTTTTATAGAAATATTTCCTTAAATAACAACAGACATAAGCCTATTCATTTTGTAAAAGTTACAGAGCTCAAAGTGTACATACTTTGGTGACTCTCACGAAACCTGTCAAGAAAATTTCATATTTTACTCCAAAATCAAAAGAAACAAATAAGAAATTATAATTTGAATATACAAATGTATACATTCATTTTATAGGCTATTATGATTTTTTACATTGTGACATTATCATCATGACATACACATTCCCCAAATTCTCATTAACGTAATGTGGAAAAAAAAGGTCATTTTGATATTCTCATTACCGCAATGTGAATTTTTTTCCCCCCCGATTATTTAAATTCTAAGGTATTTATACATCGTAGTAGAACTCCCTTGGTACTGCCTTTCATTTTCGCTTAATTATTTTTCTCATTAAAAAATTTTTACTCCTAAAGAAATGAATAGTAATTTTGAAACATGTATAAAATCATGAGCACTCATATGAGATGAAGACAGTAACCAAATACTACTCGCTTAATCTCAGTAACCACCCTGTTATTGAACACTTTCGCTCATGGATTACATTAATCATGGCTGACTGTGAAATGTGAATTTCCACAATGTCATTGGTAACTGAAAACTGTTGCGTTTACATGATCCACGCCACCAGGTGTCTGTGTAAGTCTAAGGTGACATAAACAAAAAGTTACTGAGTGCACCTTTAATTTAGAAAATCAAAGTACAAAAGCATATTTTTTACTGTAATACAGTAAAGAAATTACTGTTTTACGGTAATGAAAATCATCATTAAAAACATTGGGAATAGTCAAAGTAAAACTTTTGGATGAGTTACGGCCATGAGAATAAAGTAAAACATTCAATGCATTATGGTAAAAAAATCATCACTGAAAACAATAGGAACAGTAAAAGTAAAATATCCGGATGCTTTACGGTAAAGATAATCATCACTGAAAACAATAGGAATAGTAAAAGTTTCATTTATTTATATTTTTGATGCCATATCAGCAGCAATGGCTATATTCAAGGCAAAGACGACAGTGTTCAAATTAAACAATGTTTACAATAGTTTGACTGATACAAAAATCCACATATATAACAATAATAACAGTAGTAGTAATAACAATTATGTAGAGTTTTTCAGTTTAGTATGTGATAGGAATTCTAAAATTTGTCCCGGAGAGACCTTTTTGAAAAGGTCCATCAATATATTTTCTGAATAAAAGCGTTGTCTAATTTCATTTAGATATGGACATTCTATCAAAATATGTTTTACACTCAAGAAATAGATCACAAACCGGTTTCTCTTCCCCTTTCAATAAGTTTGAATGAGTGAGTCTTGAGTGACCAATTCGACATCTCGTATATACAACCTGGTCATATCTACTTTCAAAGAGGAAATAATAACCTCCTTGATTTAGTACTGGGTTCACTTCATGTAGTTTGTTATATATGCATTCATTCCATTCACCACTTGTTGTGAATGTACAGATTCAATATGGGTTTAACATCAGATGCTGGTATATTACATTCTGTCATGTCCAACTGAAGTGCTTCCTTAGCCGCTTTATCTGCCCGTTCATTACCAGCCAATCCCATAAAGGCCTGGTATCCAACAGAAGACAATATTGAAATCTTTTTTTTTTTTTCTTTTTTTAAAAGAGTCCACTTTTCCTATTATGCTAATAATTGTAGGGTGTTCTGTTTTCAGAGCTTCGAGTGCTTGCAGGCAGGATTTAGAATCTGTACAAATTAGAAAGTGACATTGTTGTTCCTTTTCTATTTGTTCTAAAGCTAGTAATAATGCACAAGCTTCTGCTGTGAAAATTGAACTTTGTATAGGAATACACTTGCCAAAACATTTTAGGCCAATCACTACTGCTGCAGATACATGATTGTCTGACTTTGATCCGTCTGTGTACACTGGTACATGAGATGGTAAGCTGCATCTTATGTCCAGGAATTTCTCCTGGTAGACGTTTGGATGATTTATCTTTTTAGTATACTGAGCCAGGTTCATCATGATAGTTGGTTTTTTAATATTCCAGGGAGGTATAGGGCACAGATGTGTTGATGTTAGGATATCCAGATTAATGTCCATGTTCTCCAAGTGTGGTTTTGTGTGAATTCCAAAAGAACTGATGTACCTGGGTATGGCTTCATACAGGTGTGAATGTTGAGGATGAAAGACTGAAGGATATGCTGGGTTACTTTCATTAGCTTTTAGTTTAACTGCATAGTTAAGGGCCAGTTTCAGCCTTCTGGTATATACTGATGGTTCTCACATGCTTTGGATTGGAGAGGTCCTAAATGCTCCTAGTGCAAGTCTCAATCCTGTATGATGTCCTGTATCCAACATTTTAATATATGACTTCCTGGCAGATCCATAAACTGCACTCCCATATTCCATTTTTGATCGAACAAGTGTCCTATAGAGTCTCAAGAGTACTTCACAATCTGCACTGTACCAGTCATACATTTTATTTATACATATTTGTATTTGTCTCTCAATTATGTTCATATTTTTGCCTTTATAACAAATGCACACATCATCTACATATAGGCTACGAAATATATTTGGCCCCATAACACTTACAATCCTGTTAATTTTAATGCTAAAAAGAGTTACTGAAAGTATACTTCCTTGGGGCACTCCTGATTCTTGTACATGCAATTCAGATAGCACGTTTCTTACTCAAACACGAAAAACTCTATTAGATAAAAAAATTGGAAATAAAAATGGGTAGACATCCCCTGAAACCCATATTGTACACATTTTTTAGAATGCCATACCTCCACGTAATATCATAAGCTTTTTCTAAATCCAAAAATACTGCTATAACATGTTCTTTTTTTAATAAAACCATCTTGTACAAAAGACTCTAATCTTATAAGGTGATCAAGAGTACTTTTCCCTCGTCTAAATCCACATTGATATTTACTGATCTTTTGGTCTTTTTCCAAAATCCACACCAGCCGATCATTGATCATTCGTTCCATGGTTTTGCATAGGCAGCTGGTTAAGGCTATTGGGCGATAACTGTTTGGGTCAGTATGGTCTTTTCCTGTTTAGGAATTGGTATAACGGTTGCTTGTTTCCAGTTAGCTGGTATTTTTCCTGATTTCCAAATGCTATTGAGTACGTTCAGTAGGATCAATAGTATATTTTGGGGTAGATGTTTCAGGAACTGATAGTGAATTGTATCAAGTGTAACTGCAGTGTCGTTAGAGTTTTTAATTGCTTTCAGAAGTTCTTCCATTGTAAAAGGGTGATTATACAGTTCTGTGTTATCCGAAGAGAAATTACGTTTTTCCTGTTCCTGTTTTAGTTATATTTCCTTAAATCTGGGAAGGCCGTTTTCTAGTGATGAATTTATCTATTAGCAATATCCTGTTTCGATGTTAATAAAGTATCCTGATTTTTTATAAGTTGTATTTGTAGTCCTCCTTCCTTATTTTTCATCTTTCATATCATATCCCATACTTTCTTTGTTGATGTCTGTGACATTAAACTTGATATGTATTTTTTCCAACTCTGCCTCTTTGTTTCATTAATAATTCTTCGTGCATGTGCTCTATAAATTTTCAATCTGATGAGTTTTTTGGTTGTTGGATGTTTATTAAAGGTTCTTTCTGCCTTCTTCCGATCAGCAATAGCCTTTTTACAGTCTTCACTGAACCATGGGTTTCTCTGATGGCATGACTTTGTTGATGTTTTTGGCATATCGGTGAATTGTTTTTTTTTTTTTTATTTTTAAATCGGATCTTGATATTCTTGCCAGTCTATGTTGAACTTCTTATAACAAAGTTTTTGGAAATTATACCAACTGGCTTTTTTTGATTGCCATCTAGAAGTGTCTTGTTGTATATCTTCTTCAGTAGATGTTATAATCAGTGGGTAATGATCACTTCCACAAAGATCCTTCCATACTTGCCATGAAAAGTCAATTATTATTTCAGGTTCACACAAAGTTAAATCAATAGCGGAGTATGTTCCATATCCTGGATGCAAATATGTGCTTGAACCATCATTTAGTAAGCACAAATCATTATTGTATATGAACTCCTCTATTCTTCTGCCTTTGGTATTTGTATGTTTACCTCCCCATAATGTGCTGTGGCTATTAAAGTCACCCATTAACATGTATGGTGATGGTAACTGTTCTACCATTTTTTTTTAGTTCTTGTGTTGTCACTGAGGCATCAGAGGGTATATAAATAGAGCACATAGTTATGGTTTTATAAAGAGTTAGACATACAGCTACCGCTTGCAGGTTTGTATTTACTGGTATGTGGCTGGGGATTATGTCGTGTCTTACTAATATAGCTGATCCACCAGATGGACGTTGTATATTTTTGCCAAAAGTGTTATAGATATTATACTTTTTCAGTGTCAGTTGTCTATCTATTGTTAGATGGGTTTCCTGGAGGCAGAAGGCAATGGGATTCAAAATAGCTGCTAGTTGCTGCAGTTCTGAAAAGTTTGCCTTAAATCCTCAACAGTTCCACTGAATTATATGATTCCTCATTTTCAAGTAGGTAAGACAAGTATCTGCCCTTTACCTTTGCATTTTGGAGACAAGCTTCGACTTAAACATTCAGTTTGTGTTTTTCTTTCTTGATTCGCTTTTGTTGACTGAGTTTTTGTATTTTGCTGTATCTTTTTCCCTCTCGAGGACTGGTTGTGCTCATTTGATGATCTTTCCCTTGGCTTGGGTTTGATTTGTCATTATTTGACTTTGTGTTCCTTGATTCTTCTTTTTGATTGGGTCGGAAGTTCTGTTGCTGACATTTTGTGGTTTCACACTGTTCACCCAGGTCAAAACAGTCTGGCAGTCAGTGGTGCTCATGGATGGTTTCACCACAGAAGCATATGTTTTCCTCAGGTTAAAGGATGGGGTCTCCTCAACCTTTCTTTGTGCTTCAACATAGCTGATCCTTTCATCACATTTTATTCTTAGAATTTCTTTTTCCTTTACCCAAATCGGACATTCTTTTGTTGAGGCTGGGTGATTAGCTGAACAGTTGCAACATTTTGGCAGTCTTGAACACCCTGGTTCATGTCCTTCTCCACAGTTGCAGCAGATTGCTTTTCTTTTGCAGAAAGCAGAACCGTGGCCAAATTTTTGAAAGTTGTAGCATCTCAGTGGGTTTGGAATAAAAATATTGACCGGTACACTCACATATCCAATTTGGATCCTCTCCGGAGGTTGGGATTTATTAAAAAGGTTATAATGTAAGTGCCTGTCTTAATTATCTGTTCTTCTTTTTTTACTGTGATACTCCTGACATTTGTTACACATTGTTGAGTTAATTCTGATGCTATTTCAGCCTCGTCCATGTCATGTAACTCTCTGGTGCATATAACTCCTTTGCTGCTGTTCAATGATGGGTGATAAAATGCCTTTATCAGTACATTTGCCAGCATATTTGCACGCATGATGTTTTCAGCATGGCTTTTCTTGGCGCATTCTACTAGGATTTGTCCGGATCTTAGCTTTTTAACATCTTTAACTGTTTCTGCTATGCCTGAAATGCCTTTCTGCATTGCAAATGGAGACAATTTTGTAAGAGGCATGTCTGTTATTTGTGATTCTAGCATATATATATTAAAGTAAAGGTAAAACGTCCAATGCATTATGGTAATAAGAATCATCACTGAAAACAATGGGAAAAGTAAAAATAAAACGTTTGACACACTACGGTAATAAGAATCAACACTTAAAATAATGGGAACAGTAGAAGTCAAATGTCTGGACGCTTTACGGTAATGAGAATCATCACTGAAAACAATTGGAATAGTAAAAATAAAACGTCCAATGCATTACGGTTATAAGAATCATTACTGAAAACAATGGGAATAGTAAAAATAAAACGTCCGGGTGCATTACAGTAATGAGAATCATAGTTGAAAAAATGGGAATAGTAAAAGTAAACGTCCAGACGCGTTACGTTAACCTTCAAGCTGTCTTCCAGTCATTTTGACCTGAAGAGGATATTCTTTTGCCTGAAAATGCTAGTTAATGTTATCCTATTGGACTAAAACTTTCTGACTTGGATTAGATCTTTTTGTCAACTTGTTTCCTTTGAATTAGCACAGGTTTTGTATTTCTATTTGGAACTTACTGATCGTAGGCCTCATTGACCGGAGCTTATGCACCTAATTTTTGAGTGAAAAAAAGCATTATTTGTGGATAATTGTGGTAATATTAAATATGAAAACATTCTGTAGTATTTATCACACTAGTGTGCTTTAATGGTTAACAAGGAAGTTTGTTTTAAAATGCTTTTATTTTGTATAAAATGGTAGAAAGTCATACTTGTGGTGTTCCCGGTCAAAAATGACCGGTCATTGAAAATGAATGGGTGAGATCAAAAATAAGAGAAAAATTTAGGAGTACAGGAGCATGTTCATCCATTAGATGAGCACATAAACTCAGAAAAAAAAGAAACATCCCTTTTACAGGGCACTGTATTTTAAAGATAATTTTGTAAAAATCCAAATAACTTTACAGATCTTTATTGTAAAGGATTTAAACAAAGTTTTCCATGCTTGTTCAATGAACCATAAATAATTAATGAACATGCACCTGTGGAACAGTCATTAAGACACTAACAGCTTACAGATGGTAGGCAATTAAGGTAAAGAGACCTAAAGAAACCTTTCTACTGTTCTGAAGAACATCAAAAGAAAGATGCCCAGGGTCCCTGCTCATCTGCATGAACGTGCCTTAGGCATGCTGCATGGAGGCATGAGGACTACAGATGTGGCCAGGGCAATAAATTGCAATATCCATAATGTGAAACCCCTAAGACAGGGAGACAGGAAGGACAGCTGATCGTCCTTGCAGTGGCAGACCACATGTAACAACACCTGCACAGGATTGGTACATCCGAATATCACACCTGTGGGACAGGTACAGTATGGCAACAACAACTGCCCGAGTTACACCAGGAATGCACAATCCCTCCATCAGTGCTCAGACTGTCCGCAATAGGCTGAAAGAGGCTGGACTGAGGGCTTGTAGGCCTGTTGTAAGACAGGTCCTTACCAGACATCACTGGCAACAATGTCACCTATGGGCACAAACCCACCTTCGCTGGACCAGACAGGACTGGCAAAAAGTGCTCTTCACTGATGAGTCGCGGTTTTGTCTCACCAGGGGTAATGGTCAGACTCGCGTTTATCATCGAAGGTATGAGCGTTACACCGAGGCCTGTACTCTGGAGTGGGATCGATTTGGAGATGTAGGGTCCATCATGGTCTGGGGCGGTGTGTCACAGCATCATCGGACTGAGCTTGTTGTCACTGCAGGTAATCTCAATGCTGTGCATTACAGGGAAGACATCCTCCACCCTCATGTGGTACCCTTCCTGCAGGCTCATCCTGACGTGACCCTCCAGCATCACGACGCCACCAGCCATACAACTCGTACTGTGCGTGATTTCCTGCAAGACAGGAATGTCATTGTTCTGCCATGGCCAGCGAAGAACCCGGATCTCAATCCCATTGAGCACGTCTGGGACCTGTTGGATTGGAGGGTGAGGGCTAGGGCCATTCTCCCCAGAAATGTCTGGGAACTTGCAAGTGCCTTGGTTGAATAGTGGGGTAACATCTCACAGCAAGAACTGGCAAATCTGGTGCAGTCCATGAGGAGGAGATGCACTGCAGTACTTAATGCAGCTGGTGGTCACACCAGATACTGACTGTTACTTTTGATTTTGCAGGGAAAAAAACAATGCCATGGTTCTCCCATTGAAGATATTTTGGAGGCTGCCCAAGTGATAGCCTATTTAGGACTCCAGAGGCAGATTTAATGATAATCTTGCAATCAGCTAAAGGCTTCTCATCTGCACTTTCGCATGGGTGTAACGGAACCAGCTCGCGATCATGATCTGCGCTTCTCTCTGGCGCTATTTATTAAATACTATCATTTGTTATTTTTATTACTATTATTTAAGACTAGCTACACTGACCTAACCATGGTAATGAGGAGCCTTTCCTCCTGTGTAATATGTAATTCTGTTTGAATTATGTTTGAAATTAGGAAACAAATGGGATAATAATGGGCTCATATAAGTAAATATGCTCTTCATTTTTAAAAGGGGGGGAGAGAAAACTTCCTGTCGCTTTTGTTGTTGATGTCAACAACAAAAATAATGTCACATGATGCATGTCCTTGTACTTGTAAACCATGAAAAAACTATGCAACATAAAAGGAAATGCGACCCAGGATACATTAAATACAGGTTATGTTTTTACTATGGTAGGTCGCCACTTGATTTCCAATGTAAAATCTGGGTCCTGAAGCAAAACAAGTTGAGAACCACTGAGTTAAAGGTACAGACAGGAGCAGTCTGGCTGCGCTGTCACACACCTACAGTATATGTTAATTGTTAATAATCATAGGACATTACTGTAAAAGCTCACACAGCTGATGTTATTTTTCATTTAGTAGTTAATTAAACATGCTACGCTAACCTGTAAACTAACATGCTTTAGTTATATAACATGTTATAATTACATGCTATTTTTTTATCATGTTTATAATTCAGTTTATTATTATAATTCTGTTTGCTTTCTTATTTATTCTATTTATTTTCAAAAGGGAGACTTTTTTTTGGTTTCAAGTTTCAATTATAATAAAGCGTTTGTTCAACCAAAAAAAAAAAAAAAAAAACCTTCTGTTTTCACTCCTTTAAGGGTCATTGTAACTGATAATAATAATTGTGTAATACTGTATACCGTGATACCGTGATATTTTCTGAGACGGTTATCAAACCGTGAAGATCTCATACCGTTGCAACCCTACCTGGCACGCACT
The DNA here is from genome assembly GCF_019703515.2 of Myxocyprinus asiaticus. Taxonomy (NCBI): domain Eukaryota; kingdom Metazoa; phylum Chordata; class Actinopteri; order Cypriniformes; family Catostomidae; genus Myxocyprinus; species Myxocyprinus asiaticus. Next base: position 29,000,298 of record NC_059374.1, on the reverse strand, counting down.
AGCACTTCCACGTTTGGCCCGATAGTGGAAACGCGGCTAATGTTTATTAATATACAAAAGCTTTCCCACAACTAAGGTATATAAATCCTCATAGGGCCTTGCTCATCATTCACTTTGTGGCAGCACAAAGGCTAAGTGGTTCTCTGTGAATGAGGCTCTTGATCACATCCTTGATCATGACACTAGACCACTTGTCCTGGTTAATTAAAAAAACAATTTTATTTTTCATATTTTATTTAATATTGCCAAAGTTATCCACAAATAATGCTTTTTTCACTCAGAAATTACGTGCATAAGCTCAGGTCAATGAGGCCTACGATCAGTAAATTCCAAAAAGAAATACAAAACCTGTCCTTATTGAAAGAAAACAAGTTGACAAAAAGATCTAATCCAATTTTTGGTGATAATATAGCATAATGAGAGACTTATAAGCAATTTTTAACAGGCTGGTCATTTTTGACTGGGAACACCAAATTAGGTAAAACATTTTAAAGACAGCACAAGGGTTAAGGAGAAATGGTGGGGTAAAATGTGTCCAGAAAAGAATTGCAATGCAAATAATCTTAATTGTCCTAAATGTAGGTTTTATTTTCTTAATGCAAAATATGATGTAATTTTTTGGTATACATTTGAGATTAAATATGACCAGAATATTTTCTTGACAGGTTTGGTGAGAATCACCGCTTCGTAACATAAATGACTTGTGTTACTTTATTAACACTTTGGCTAGCTCAAAATCTAGGTATACCAGCCAATGCAACATTTGTAGCCATCGCAGGCGCGTTCCGAACATGACTGGCAGCTCATTGGTTTTTGATAGTACAGTGAATGTTACCTTCTGCAGAGGGTCGTAGGCAGTCGATGCATTGCATCCTGCTCCCTTTGTTCTATTGTAACCTACATCTTCACTGATACGATCCCACAGGTACTGCGTGTACAGAGGCATTTGGAGAGCTATGGAGAACGTGGATAGGAACATCACGGGCTCCACGGTCACGGAAAATGGACATGAACACGGCGGTGGTTTGGCGCCCACAGGCACCCTAAAACAACAACAAACTTTGCTACAGTTACCCGACTCTGAAGAGTCCTCTTCAAGAATAGCACTGATGTCAGAATCAGACATGATTTAACTCTTTTTGAGAGTACCAATACTCAATTACACACACGATAAAGCTCTGCGCTGAAGAATTGTCACCATCGAACATTCCAAACAGAAAGCGCCGATAACAGCTGAGCTGACAGAATGTGACTTACGGAAGTCGCTCGTCGTGTCTTACAGAAGAGCAAGCACGTGTGTTGTTGGCGCCTCCAGTCGAAACGCTTATGAAACTGCATGGGGGTTTTAAAAATTGGTATATATTCATTTGGCGTCATTATATTATGTTACTGAGAAACACCCAAACGCCTTTCACTTCTGAACATTTGAAAGACAAAGCATTGAAATGTATATGAATGAATAAACAACTGCATGAATTAAAAAAAGTATTTAACATTTTATTTTTTCAAGTGAAATAAATAGATCTGCACTTTACGCTCTAATGGTAAACATGTTTGACTGGTAACATTGCATTTGTAATGTTTACACAAGATCATGTCTCAAAATAATAATGCGATTCAAAAAGCTTTTGAGCAGAAATCAATTTGAAGAGGAATGCACCTGGTTTAACTTCTCAAATAGGATTTCTTTCCTGCATTCTGAATATGATATATCAATTACACCTGCTCATGGGAATTTAGAAAGATAAATTACTCTTCAAGCAATCCAATTTCAAAGTAATTCACTATGTACTATAATGACTAGAATACCTTAAAATAATAACCAGATATACAGACTATTATTTATTTATTTAAAGTATGTATTGAACTGAATATGCAAGTAAATTATTTGTGCCTTTGATTCTGAGTAAAGTTTTATGGAAGTGAATTTGTATAAAGCAATAGTTATACTGAATAAGATAGAATATATGTTTAATAAAATGTTTAACAATATAATATGTTTTGTTTGAAGGTCTAAAGCTGGGAACGTTTCTTTGACTTATTATTTAAGATGTGAAAAAGGTGAAATGGAAAGTAAATTTATGACAGGTTACACTACAGTTAAGTATTATCTACATATATATGTTCCCCAGGTATATGACACTTAGAAAGCAGTTTCGAAATATCCTATGGTGTTGAGTCATTACAATGTAAGTTGTATAAATCTATGTCACAATGTCATGAGGAAAATACACACACACGCACACACACACACACACACACACACACACACACATATTTTTTTCCTGTGGGACTTTCAGCTCCTTTGATGTTATCTTTGAGATAATGTTGCAGAGAAACAGAGAAGGGGGATACAAAGATGAATATTCCTAAATGTAGTGCAGCTAAGTGCACTTTGTCATGTGATGGAACCAAGTTAATGACAGCTGTTTAGTTCAGCTCCTCTTTTTGCAGTGACGGATTATAACACTTGACCTTTATGAAAGGTTCTTCAGTAGCATGCAAATTCTTCCAGATCTCACCTACTGCATGACACCAAGTATGTTTCTCTGTTGTCACGAGCATTTCAGATAATTAAGAATTTCAGATAAGATAATTACTGTATTTAAACACAGTTTAACAATCCAGTATACACAGACCAGACCCTTTAATTTTTTATGCTCAGCATAAAAGACTTAACTTATTTCAATGCAGCGGTGTCCGCAGAGTCCTTATGAATTATTTGAATTTCTGTTTATTAGTTTTCTCTAAATGTAGCAATTCTGCTATTCATGATCTAAAGCTGTTCATGTAATTTTACTATTGCTATAAACCTCATTTTCACTGTGATGGCACACGCACATGCACACACGCGCACGTGCGCGCGCACACACACACACACACACACACACACACACTGTTTTTATATCATTGTGGGGACTCTCCATAGACTTCCATGCATTTTTTGGATTTTATACAGATTTAACGATAATTTCTATCCCCTAACCCTACCCCTAAACCTAACCCTCACAGAAACCTTTCTGCATTTTTACATTTTCAAAAAAACATCATTTGGTATGTTTAATAAGCCATTTCCCTCATGGGGACCGCTGGCTGGTCCCCACAATGTAGGTGATCTCAGGTTTTACTATCCTTTTGGTGACATTTGGTCCTCACAATATAGTATAAACACACACACACACACACACACACACACACACAGTATGTTACACCATACCATGTCTTAGTTTCTCAACATATAATAATACACTTTTAGCTCTCACAAACCCAGAAAGATTGCAAAAAATTACTTTTTGTTCAGTGACTGAGCAAAGTATAAACATGGCAGTAGAAAAAGCCCACTATTTTAGAGGTTTGTAATAAAAAAAGACTATTATTTTCTCTCTCTCTCTCTCTCTCTCTCTCTCTCTCTCTCTCTCTCTCTCTCTCTCTATATATATATATATTAATATTATTTATTTATTCATTCATTTGAGCAATCAGGGAGGAAAATCCCACTTTTATTGTCTTTTGCAAGCAGACAACTTGTGTCATAGATTAGTCAAAATTTCTGTAAAAACAGATACATCTTAAATAGTTGCTATTACAGTAAACATCTTAATTAAGGATTCGAAACTACTAAATTTCTTCAAAATGTTTCAGTAGTAACTAACATTACCACTACATGACAACCTGCCTCACCACACCAGGTGCATTTTTGAGAGTTAATTCTGGCACAACACACTACACGTTGAAACACACTAAACTACTTTATATAAATTGAACAAATCACTTGATGATCACACTATCTCCTACTAACCCACTGTTGAATCTAAAGAAGTGTATTTTTTAGCTACTGCATTATGTTTAACTGATAAATCAAGTACTGTAATATCAATGGAAAATAACAAACACATTTTAACAACACAGGGTTAATTCCTGAGTAATTCTGTCCATCTATCAAATAGTGTAATCAATAGTGTGACTTCATCTTTGACTATTAAACATTGCTCTACCTGTCAATTTGCAACACAGCGGAAACAAAGCCCTGTAAATTTGCCGGAGGCATTCTCATTTTAGCTGCTGTCTTTCATCCTAACTTTTGCTTTCAATGTAAGCATTGTTTTGACTAAAGATGGTGGTGTTTGGCTGTGCACAAGATTTGTATGTGTTTTCCACATTATGTTTGTGTAAGACTGTTATGAAAGTTTCCTGTTCAGTAAACAATGAGTATTGGAAACTATGTTTGCAAGATATTAAAGCCCAAAACCCTGCAAAAGGAAGTGATAAACATATAGCAACAGTATAGGGGAGACAGGGGCTGGTTGTCACACAGGAAAGGTGTCACAAAGGCTATGTCTAAGTAGCTAAAGTTTTGAGACAAAAGTCCAATTAGCCTACATAAATGTGTGTTTTCTCAAGTAATGGTTTTGTATGTTGTTTTCAAACACCTAGTTCAAAACCCTCTTACATTAAACTAGATAGGTAAAGTTTGTCAAGCTGTGGGATGTTGGCTTGACAAAGCCTTGTCTGAAAAAAAAAAAAAAAAAAAAAAAAAAAAATATATATATATATATATATATATATATATATATATATATAAATATAAATATATATCTATATCTATATCTATCTATCTATCTCTCTCTCTCTCTCTCTCTCTCTCTCTCTCTCTCTCTCTCTCTCTCTCTATATATATATATAATTAATTAATTATAATATATTTTTTATTTTTTGAAGGTTGTAGATTGATAAACTGCCTTATGTGTTTTTGTATTTTTTTGACAGCTGAAATAACGAACATTCCGTTTCAGACTCTTGGCTTATTTAAACATTCTGCCAATGCAAGTCTATTGGAATTACAGTGTAACAACAGTCCGAAGGACTGTTCCAAGTTTGGTTGATAGAAAGTTGGTTGAGTTAGAAATTACAGTAAAACCCTAAACCAGAATGTCATAATAATTGTAATGAATTATACCCTCCAACTCAAATTCTAATATCATCATAGTTTTGCTGTATATATTGAGTAAACAAGTAAGTACAATAAAACCATCATTGTCATACATTAAGGTGAGGGTCATCCCTCCAAAGGTTAAACTGTTCTCAGGACAGGGGTACTTTTCAGAAATGTCAGGTCAGGGCAAAATGTCACATTCTTATTGGGGCAAGTCACATGTGTTTGAAATATGATACATTTATGCAATATATTAATTATATGCTGGCCAAAACAATGCTGTGATATTCTTATTTGTTATCTTTTAATTTGTTTTATTAATTGTGTTGTGTTTGAATAATTTTCACTGTTGAAATGGCAAAAATAAATAAATAAATAAATACAAATTAATTGCAGATTCCATTGTGACAACATGCCCCAAAGGTAAACATTTGTTCAATGAACTGTATCTTTTTTCCTGGCCATTAATGGTGTATATGTTTTATTTTTTATTTATTTATTTTTTTACCAAGACTTTAAGGAATGTGTTTATACAGCAACTGACTTTCAAATAGGAACCTACTCTGAGAAGTAGTCACTGGAGAAAAAAAGTGTAAAAATATCCTGATCTCCACTATCAGAGTTTGTCAAAGCTTGGTACTTTCAGTAGGACTGAGGTGTGTCATGAACTCCGATTCCCATCAGTCACAGCAGCATCCAAATTTGGCCACCCCGGACTCCATTTCCCATGCACCACCTCGATCCCAATCACCAGAGTTCTAATCAGCCTCACCTGCACATTATCACCACAGCTATCACTGCACCCTTTATAATAGACTCTGTCACATTCATTCCCTGTGAGGTATATGCTTTATTCCTTGTGTCTAAGATGTTACCAAGCCTTCATAGTTCTGCCTGATTCCTTGTTGATGTACCTTGCCTGTTTTTGACCACGAGTTTGCTTCTAGCCTGATTATCCCTGTCTGCCAATCATCTGTCCTCTGCCTGTACTCATTGCTGGATTTTTGCTTGTTGTTTGAACTGTACTGTTGCCTAACCTTCATTAAAACTCCAAACTGCACTTGCATCCTACTCTCCTGGTGGTATAACCTGACAAGGTGACTACAAGTGTGAGCAAGAGGGATAATAAACCATTGTAAATCTCTTAGGGTCACATGTTTGGATATAATGTGACATTTAAAGAATGTCAAATAAGTAGCATACAAGAGTGAAGACAGATGTGTCATGTGTTTTGGCATGGCCTTTGGTATGATGTTTGTGTTAGTATATCACTCATCTTTGTGTTCTCCAACAGGAAGAGTTTGTAACATAATTTGGCATTGCCTTTAAAAGTTTTCTTCTGATGGAGCTGTGCGCAGTCTAGTGAAGCACCTTGCTGTTTCATACCTCACTTTCTGGTGACCTCTGAGATTTGTTTCACATGCGGTGGGAAATAGAAATGTTCTGCCAGAGCAGAGGTACCTGCAGCTTTCTATTGGGATGAGCCTGAACGTGCATTACGCTGCCAGCACTTACAGTACAACTGCCCTCACCAGCACACACATCCTGAGGGCACTGTTGATGAGTGAGATCCACATTAGGAATCAAGCATTTCTTCACATCTCTGATCATAAAGACATATACTATATAATATAGTATTTAAAACTGTGACAGGCTGTAATTATAATAGCAAAGTTTATGAACATGTCATTATTATGTCTAATGAATGATGGAGCTCAGTTTAGTTTCATACTGACTGTAATTCTTGTAATGATCATAAGCTACACATTGTTTTGGTTCTCCTTGCCCAAAATTGTACAGATCTTCTAGATAGCCAACTGGAAACCTAAAATCCTGTGGCAATTGTCACCGAGACCTTTAATAGTATTTTTCAACGGTGTGTTCCAAAACTAAACCAGCGACCTTCATGCTCCCAGTGGTCACTGCAACCTATGATGATGCATTTTCAAACTGAATTAGCATGGTGGGGCTTTTGGATCTCTTTGTCAAACACATATTACATTTACTGAAAGGAATATTAGGGGTTCAATACAAGTTACATTCAATCGACATTATTTTTGGCATAATGTTGATTACCACAAAAATTAATTTTGACTTGTCCCTCCTTTTCTGTAAAAAAAGCTAAATAGAGGTTACAGTGAGGCACTTACAATGGAAGTGAATGGGGAAGATTTTTTGAGGGTTTAAAGGCAGAAATATAGCTGTAGCTCAACTGGTAAAGTGTGGCCTTAGCAATGCCATATATGTGGCAACAAGGCTTTATTCACAACATGAGTCCAAATCATACCTTTACCAATTCCCACCATCATCCATCTAAGCTATGATGCAAGAGCCATGCTAATGACATCCAATAAATAAAATAAGTAACACTTTACAATAAGGTTCAATTTGTTAACATTAGTAAATGCATTAGGTATCATGAACTAACAATGAACAATGTATTTTTTATGTTATTTATAGATCGTATTTAATGATAATTTATGAAAATAAAGTATTGTTAATTCATGTTTGCTCAATGCATTAAATAATGTTAACACATAAAACTTATAAATTTAAAAATGAAATCAAAGATTGATTTTGTAGTGCTCTGCTGTTTATGCAACTCTTTTCAGATGAGAACAGGGAGGTCTGCAGCATTTCCTCTCTATTCCATAGGATTAATGTTTCAGAGTCCTTGATTGGTTTGAAACCAATTGGAGGGTACAGAAGGCAAATCCTTTAATGTGAGGAGATGAATTGGAGTTCAAAGGTAACATTGGCAGGATGTTTATGGGTGGAAGGGGACTGAGGGCACTGTTAACCTCTGGATGTTAACCCCCAGAGATTCATTTAATCCACCAGCCTGCTGATGAGGACTAGTACTAGGATGCAATCTTTGGTGGAGCACTTGTATGTACAGGGTACAGGTTTTGGAGTTGGCCCCTTTTGGAGTAACCTCGCCAATTTCTAGATTAACCCCGCCCTCTCTTGGAGATTCCACCCCCATTTGGAGATCTTCGCCCTGCAGCTATACCTACTTGGTGTCATTCGAAATGGGCATGTCACTTTCATCAGCGAGGGTCAGATTATATGCATTTACATGTACAACAAACTGCTAATAACTGTCAAAAAAAAAGGGTTAATTATAAAAACCTGATGACACAAGAAAACACTTTTAAGGGATATGACTTCAGCTGCACACTGAAATTTTGCCTCACATCTCAGACAACACAGCAGCTGTTGAGGTGTGTGCATGATAGACTACATACAAAATGTTATGACCATTCAGCCAAAAGTGAATACCTGACTTCAGAAATCCAGGTGCTGCAATTGTTTTTCTGGATTATATTTTTGTGTCTCCCTCAGAAAACTGCAGAAATTTCACCCATCAAAGACTGAACATTTATGCACATTTGCTATTTCAAAATGTCATTCTTTTTTCTCAGTGAAACAATTATTTGAAATCAGTGATAACTGATAAGCTTTACTGCCTTAGTGTTTTAAAGAGCAGGTCCAGTCATTTCACAAAGAAATGTAATCTTTCCCTTTTGTTTGTTGCTCATCATTAACACGTTCTGATTTTCTGCACACTACAGAGAAAAAAGGTAGTCTTCTTGTGTGTTGATTTTGCATGAGCTGAGATGCCAAACCAGAAAACCATGTGCCTGTCAAGTGTGCTTTGTCGTGCCATGTCCTGATGCCAAACTATTCACCACGATCAGTTACCCCATCACAGGGCTTAAGGCATGTTATTCCAAGCGTTTCTTTACTGAGCACATTGAAACAAGACTAATCAAAGAGACAGTTGAAATGTAATAGGGCAATGTAATGTATTATTTTGAATTAGCATTGCTGAAACATGCCAATGGGTTTAGTGCGACATGTTGAAGGAATTCAGCACTTCTGCACAGAGTATCTATCTATCTGTTTGTCCGTCCGTCTATTGCAATACCCAGACAACTTCTTGCATGTTCACAATTCCTGCATTCTGTCCTTTTTCCATCTCATTCCCTCTAGTTATGATTGCCTAACCTGAAAGAGACCCATACTGCCCCAGCCAACAGTATAACATAAGCACTTTTTCAGTTCTTCTGTTTCGCTATCACAATTTTTGCTCTACCCCTCTACCTAAACCATCTCCCCTTCCCATTAGAATCTGATTTTAATACAGCAGCTCAGGAGGGCTGTGGCACTGCCTCCCAGGTTCACTTGGAGGGTAGGGGAAGATTTCACCTGTATTGACATAAATGTTTCCTCCCACCCTCTCTCTTTTTTTTCTCTCTTTTTTTTCTCTCTTTTCTCTCTCTTTTTTCTCTCTCTCTCTCTCTCTCTCTCTCTCTCTCTCTCTCTCTCTAGATATGTCTCAGTTGTTTTTCTTGTCAGCAGTCAGTCACAATAAAAGCAGAGTGGCAACTCTGATAGAGAGAGAGATTTTTGAGATCTGCAGCCAGTTTGTAGGCACCTGTGTGGAGTGTGAACCATCTGCATTAGATTTACAGCCTGGGCCAAGAAGCACCACACACAGTGGTAAGTGAGACTTTTTAACTTTATGTGATGGGAGGTGTGCACTACAACTTCATTTGTGTGAACTATCATTTATCTCCATTTGGGACATAGTAGGATAATTTGTAGTACTGATATATTATCAAAAACTAAAGTCTAGTAGGGCTGTGCTTTAAGGTTCAAAGGTAGTATACACAGGTGTAAACATCTACGGGTTCGCATTGCTCTCTATCTTACATAGAAACTATTGTACTACTGTATTTTGTTTGGCACCAGTAAATAAGGCATCATAAAATGTCCCCAGGCTCCTTGTTAGGCTTGTCTCCACCTGGATGAAATCTCTGCTCAAATTCATCTAAAAAATACAAGAGAAGGATACAGGAAAGATTAAGAGAGAGAGAGAGAGAGAGAGAGAGAGAGAGAGAGAGAGAGAGAGAGAGAGAGAGAGAGAGAGAGAGAGAGAGAGAGAGAGGGGGCAGGGCAAGGCAGGTGCAGTCATATTCTATCAGCAGAGTCTTCTCCCTCTGGGTGTTGAACTTCGGCAAAGAGCCCATTCTCTATGGGATATGATTATGTATGTGTCAGATGTACATTTAAAAAATGTTCTCATTACCTCTGAAAGAGGCTCCCAGCTCCAGTGACTTCAGTAAGAAGTGTGTACATGTGTGCATGTGTGCTTGAGTGCACATATGTGTGTATGCATGTGTATCAGAAAACCTGTTACAGTAGGCTTGTCCCCTTGGGGTGTGTGGCCACACATGTTGGCTGAGGGCCAAAGGGACCGAGCCCTTTAAATATTATTATTTGAAATCTCCGATTTATTTTTATGAGGCATGAGTTATGAAATAAATGGGATTGATTATTTAATGAGTAATTTTACAAATATATTATTACAGATATGGTTTTCAGCTTTGCCAGGTATAGCAACCTTGTTATACATTGCTTTTTTGCTAGGACTACAATGAGTTGGACACTGCTGATGATGTAACTTAAATGAACACTAATAATTGCATATACATATTTATCTGATTTCTACTGTAATTAACACAGCAGATGTAGAAATCCTTGTTAGACTTAGAAGTCCAGGAATGTGTAGTGTTGTTACGTCAAGTTTATTAATTATTTTAAGGCAGAGGCTATTTGCACTAAGCGTAAAAAGCAACCAAAAGCATCTTCTTTGCACTAAGTGCAAGTAGTGTTAGATGCTATTTGCACCCCCAATTAAATATTAGCTTACAGTATAGGACATCACTGCAGCGTGTTTATTGTGTTTATTTAGAGTCCCACAGACACCCTACACCAACCCCTATCACTAAACCTAACCCTAACAAAAAATTAACCATGGTTTTACTACGGTAACCAAAGCATCACCACGGTACTTTGTGTTAAAATCACATTAACCACAAAATGAAACATGGTTGCTATATTAACACCATATTACTGTAGTAATACCATGGGTAATTCCATTAAAAGTATGGCTTCCACAAAAAAACATGGTTACTACAATATTACTATAGTAAAACCATGGTTAATTTTACCAGATCAAACCTTTCTCTCAACTCCCTGACCTTCACCGTTATCAAATCACTGCGAGACAATCAACTTTTATATACATATTTATTTATTATTATAAGTAGTATTAAAGGAAATATTAAGAGTGGAGACAGGAAACAGGTTGGGAAAAAGTGGGACAAAAGGCAGAATCGAACCCGTATCATCCAAATGAAAAAAGCTCATCCACATCATAGTGACACTCCACACCACTGCAGCAATACTGGGGCCGCAGTTTGTCTTCAATTTGTGTTTCTACTAAACTATTGTAGTGCAAATAGCCATGCTGTGTGGCAGGTGCTATTTAAACTTACAAATAGTTTTTTAAAACTTTCTTGTATTGCAACTTACAGTAATATGCAGAGTCAACTAGTGAGACACTTTTAGGTTGATTTCACCTAAAAGTGTAACATTGCGGCTCTGTTGTGGTATCAAAACATCCCTCTGTTTGCTTGGGCAGCCTGTCCAGCCCAACATTGTCTCGACCAATGGCGTGAGTTTGGGGCAAGACTATCTGTTTGTGTATCCAATGAAAAACAGTGGTGTTTTCATTTCTGTTAAGTGTAGGATTTGGCAAACACAACTCTATGATTACTATTTGTGCCCGTGCTGATGTGTGTAAACACATCTATTCATTGCATTTGATCAACATTTATAATACAAATTAATACCTTGTGTTACCAGAAACCTTCAGTAAGGTGTTGTATAATGTATACTGTATGTAATCAATGTATAAGCAAGTGCATGTTCATGCAGCAACCTGCCAACTGCATTCCTACTTCGTGCGAAATTATGATTCTTAGAAGTTTCTAGGTTTTCCTTATATTTGCTACATTATTAAAGGGATAGTTCACACAAATTAGAAAATTTCACTCATCCTCATGTCATTCCAAATCTGTGTGATTTACTTTCTACCTTGGAACACAAAAGAAAATGTTTGACTGGATGCTCATGTTGCTCTTTTCCATACAATGGAAGTTAGAGGTGAACATGGACTTTTGCTAACTAATTTATGAATGGGTTCAGAAAACTTGGAATATAGTGGACAAGTCACATTTTTGGTGCTGACAGCCCCTGCTCATCATTTACTTTCATTGTAGGGCTACACAATTAATCAAAATAAAATAGATATCATGAGGTGACCTTGTGCAAGGGCTGCGATTCAATTTTCTGTATTGTGTTAGTGCATTTTTACAGTGTTTTCAGAGTGGTTCTGTAATCCACAACTCCATCTCGTGCTCAGAGTAGCAGATGCGCTCTGAGTTTGGTTCTGTTTGCTTACACGTACTGAGTGTATTATACTGTATTTAAAGAGCTCCAGATTCACTTTAATGTCAGTTTTGCTTAATTCTGAATATGTTTGGCCGCTGCAAGTTAATATACAAATACGAATAATACATCCCATGGCACGGGGTATTTGTGGACAGAGGAAATGTTAAAATGAGGAGCTCATTATACAGCTGTTGTGAATGTGAACTCAGCTACACAAAAACTCTTCATGCAGCTGTCTGCCAAAATATAAGCTTGACTGTTTAGAACTCATTGGTTTAACTCAGTGCCTTAGATTTGGTTTTGACCATTAACCCTTTCAGAAAATTACAGTTCTTACCTGCTCATCTGAAATGCCTGTCTGCTTTCCTCACCCTGAAAAAAAAACAAAAAAAAAAACAAAAAAAAAAAAACACAGAAGACAGTGTTTTTTTTCCTCTTTGTTTCACAGAATCACTTACTAGTTTTTTGTTTATCATATCACAGTTCAAATCGCAATCAAAATATATATTTTTAAAAATATAAAAAATAAATATGACTTTCTGTCCAAATCATGCAGAGAATTAGGAAGTGTTGAGGTTTTACAAATTACAGAGTTGTTCCCTTTGAAGTGAAGTGAAAGTGCTATGTAGACATAAGAGTAGAAATCCTACCAATTACTTGATGGATGACAGTGTAAAGAAAGATGCACAGTCCATTTGAAATGTCACTCAAGTGTGGTGAGAGCGGTTCCAGTGCACAGGGTGTGGCTGTATAGACATGCAAGAGACCAGATCAAAGTAAGTTGAATGTGATCATCTTGAGAGAGGAAGGAGTCCTGTGAGACAGAAAGTAGGGTCTACTTCTAGAAATATAGAGTTACACATTTTTAGCTTACGCCAGATGATCTTCACACTTTTCAGACTTGTATTAGAGGATGAGTCAGCATAGTTGGTCCTTCCTCATACAGCATTCTGAACTTTGCTTCCGAAAGGGTGAATTTGGTGTTGAAGCAAAACTAAAAATGTTCATCACATGCATTTTCGCTAAAGAGCTATTAACAAAATTGTAATTGTCTTCTTTCCTTTAAATATTAAACTAAAAAAGAACCAGTTAATTATGATGTTAAATTAAGACATTAAGCAAAAAAAAAAAATAAATAAATAAAATAAAAAAAAAAAAAAGGTTACCTGAAATGTTTTTTTTTTTTTTTTTTTTGACAGCATTGCAGAATGTCATTGCCACTTCTTCCCCCATGCTCTCAATGATTACTTGCCATATAGCTGATGTCTTTCATCAGTACTACATTAGGGACAGTGTCCACACCTTACAACCCCCTAGAGCAACATTTAGTGTGTTTTAGTGACACAGTGACATTGACACACTGGTTTTCAAGTTCTCAGTAGCTCATAGGTCACTCCTGCGGTTCCCTCTGTGAGGAATCAAAACTTCAACAACTGCAATACACAATACTCAGTTGCTAAGCCATAAAACCCTTGCATTGGGTGCAGTGCTCACAGTTACAAATGTGTGTGTACAATACACACAAAGGCATGCATTCATGCTTAAATAAGTTATACACACATATTAAGGACCACAAGTCCATCTGAGCAACAAGTGGGTTCCTATTTTGTAATATATTTGGATTTAATTTTCCATAGTCATATGCTTATTTAAATGCCAACATCATAGGCCTTATCATTATATGTAACATAAAGCCTGTTACAAGTTTTCAAACCTGATTTCTTGCCCAGTTCTCTTTTAAACACAAACGAGGACCCCATAACCTTTTTTAATACTCAGCTGTTTTCTCTTTCCTCTCAGAAGTGGAAATGGTCTGTATCTCAACCATAACAGGTCAAAGGATCAATAAAGTCACAGTGATGAACCATAAAGGCCAGCTCAATTTCCTGTCCAATACTGAATTACACTCTGTGTTTTACATGGTGCAAAATTCCCCCATCTCCATTTCATGTCACTAACACACTTCGGTCGTTGTTAGCTTCTCCTTCATGGTTTGTTGGTGATTTTAATGAGTTTTTGGCTCAGACGGCACAAAGCAACAGTCTGCTGACAGTAAGTGAGAGGGGCCAGAGTTTCCAGGAATACTTGATACTCTTGTGGGCCTGTGTTTTACTTGTTTATGATCAGATTGCAGGGCAATGAAATTCAGTGGACTGGGCCCCTTGCATTCCAGTAGGGAGAAGGTGCCGTCACTTTTATGGAAAATACAAAATAGACAGTTGGAAAAGAATTTTCGTTACATGTAGTTACACAATTATGCCCCGTAAAGGTACACGTTTGCCCAATGGCCAAATAGCTGTGTAGACAGATTGTTTGGATACATAGAAAATACCTTTATGATATGATGCTCAAAGAGAATAACATGAGGTTAAATAATACTGTAATGTGCAATGTGTTTGGTTTTGCAAACCATTCAGTGGCCATGAGGTAATATAAGTGCAATATAAATGTATAACTGGACATTTATTGATACTCTATATGTCCTGTTTATGAAAACTGTGCTTTGAATATCCAGCTTGACTCATTATCTTGAACGAGGTCTCTGCATGCTCCCAATTTAGCAAGGGTCACACAAAATTATTGTTTAGCATCACTTCACACCAAAAATTGAGGTTTGAGGGACCAATGTACCGTGTTTTCACACTCCTCTGAAAATGCCTTTCTTCTCTTACAGTAGCTGTAGGGACCACATTTGCATGTTAAATCCTGTTTGTAAGTTATGACTAACCTTATGATGGCCAGTGAGACCCTGAACAAAAGGACAGCAATTTCAGAACCTGTAGTTGGTTTTAGAGATAATCTCTGTGATTAGCAGTATAAAAGTATCATCCAGTCAATGCACTGACCATCAATCTGTAGTTATCTCCTCCAACTGACCTATAACTGCACCAGTGTAATTAATTACTTTTTAGAGTAACTTACCCAATTCTGATGTTAGGTAATAAAAATACAATTAGTAATTGTTAGTTTATGGTAGTTCATTGTGCATTAACTAATGTAACAGTAATATATACAACTTTTGTTTTTAAAAATGTATTAGTATATGTTGAAATTAACACTAACCAAGATTTATAAATGCTGTAAAAGTATTGTTTATTGTTAGTTCATGTTAACTAATGTTAACAAATTGACACTTATTGTAAAGTGTTACCTTGTTAGTATATATATATATATATATATATATATATATATATATATATATATATATATAAAACGGAACCCTAAAACAGCAATGTTGCAGTAAGAATAAATTGGAAATATAGCTGCAAGCAGCGATGACGGGCCCAAGCACTATGGGTCCATTTCCACCCAGTGGCTTTCGGAAAACAATGCAAGGTGGACACATGCATTTGGCATTTGACATTATTCTAAACAATTTTTAAGCAACTTTGGTAAATATAAGAGGACTATTTTAAAGTCTGTTGTAAGAGCCACACTTCCTGCTGCCAGGTGGTGGTGCTATGACCGTGACACAAAATAGTTAATTTAGCCCCCATTCTGAACATACATCTCAATTTTTATCCTAAACACATTGCACACAGAAGATATGCGACACTTCCGGTTTTCCATTTTTCGTCATTAATTTAATGCCTCGCCATGACAACACTCTTTGATATATCAAAATCTATTTTCAATTTAGCATCTTCAATGTCTTGGCATAATGTTGTCTAATTGTGGTGACAGTCTCATGAATCACCTAGGAGGAGAATTTAAAAGTTCAGAGACTGCAATATAAAAAAAAATCCAAAATGGCCGACTTCCTGTTGGGCGGACCTAATGACTATAAATATGAATGTTCTCCGGCTTGATGAGAACTATATATATGTACCAATTTTGGTGACTGTAG
Organism: Myxocyprinus asiaticus; assembly: GCF_019703515.2. Classification (NCBI taxonomy): domain Eukaryota; kingdom Metazoa; phylum Chordata; class Actinopteri; order Cypriniformes; family Catostomidae; genus Myxocyprinus; species Myxocyprinus asiaticus. The sequence continues at coordinate 28,984,213 of NC_059374.1, read as the reverse complement.
GTGAAAATGGGGGTGCTACAGAGGCCGTCTTGCATGCCCATTTTAAACCTGTTAACTGTCACTGGCCAACATGTGGGCCATTTGACTTTGGCTAAAAACAAATGCTTTCTTTTATATCAAAAACTTAATCAGTGTTCACATACTTGGTATCAAATTCAATTTAAAAATTCAACTTTCATTTTCTGCAGTCTATTTAGCAATTAGAACATTACAGTCAAAATATATTTAAAATTGTTAAAAGAGTGCATTTCTAAAGTATGCGACATGTGACTGACAGTAGGCTACTTATGATTCACATTCTCTGCTTATGATCCAATCCAATGATTAAAGAAAAAACAGCATGCATTTCATTAGGCTCGTTTGAGATGACCAAGTGCTGTGCAGAACCAATCACCGGTGATCACCGACAGGTGCATGCAGGTTAGAAATCTGTCTGACTTGCTGTAAAATCATGACCACGTATGTCAAAAATAATCCAGTGAGAGTGAGGCGGCCGCAGTTGTAGCAGGCAGGCGACACAGTTGCTTTTTCCGAGCTGTGCGAACTGCAAGCATGATGAGAAATGACTTGCTGACGACACAGCTTAATGCTCATTGGCTTAAACAACCATGATGTTTTGTTCTCTTTTAAAATGTTTTTTTTTTTTTTAATCTCTAATATCATGTTTTTATGTGTATCAATTATATGTGAATATTCCCAACTTTCTGACAGTGCAATATCTGTATGGGATATGTGATTGGTATCATATTTCTGAAATATCTAAAATGTGTGTCTTTATTAAACAAAACATTTATGGAAAGACATGTCTTATGGGGAGAATTAAATAACAGGTATATTGAGTACATCATATTTATTTTCATTTAAATGCAACAGAATTTAAATTGCATCCACTTTATTAACAAAAAACAAAAATAAAACCTGAATGTGAATCCACAAAATCTGCCTTTGATCTCGTAGTGGCTGATCCACTACGAGAGGTGAGAACTGTCTGACTTGACAGCTCTTATTTCACTCCTCCCCGGACTGCACCAGCCATCTCTCATCTACTTTCAAGGCAAGATGTTTGACATCTCAAACGAGCCTAACTATTCCCAAAAGACCAAAAGTAAACTAGGCAGGAATTGGCATAAAAAACACAATATGAATTTGAGAGCAATAATACAAAAAAATCAGTTATATGAAAGCTTTTTCTAAGGACAGGACAAGTCTTTTTTTTTATTTATTTATTTTTTTATAAAATGCCATAAAGTTGGGACAGTAAGATACAAAGTTTGGGATCTAAACAAAACTAATGTTAGAAACACCTCTCAAACCACTTGTGAAGTGACATCATTTTATTGCATAAAATAATATAAGATGTTTACAAGATTAGAAATATTATAATAACTTCTAAAATAAATGGTTACAATGTAACTGCTGTTAGCAGTTGGAGCCAGCAACTTTTTTTTCAACAAACATATTATATTTTTTCTGCCATAAATTATACAAGATTATTCCTCTGGAATGCTCGAAATGATCACATGGTTAATGTCGCTTTCTAAACTGAGGTAGGCCAGCCCAAGTAACCATGGAACCTCACACTATAGATAAAATTACTCTGACATCACACCGCAGGAAACCACACTTCTGGGTTCTTTCGAGCAGCAGATTTCAATGGTGGAAATAGGCAGCGCTGCAGTTTTAATAATCTTTTATGCTTTATAGAATGTAATAATGTATTTTAATGTTAATAAAAAGTTATTATAAAGGAATATATATGGTTTACAGTGAAGAAAGTATGTGGGTTCTTTTCTGAAATATCTGCAAAACAAGTTTAAACTTGGTTCAATGAGCCTGTATGATTATGCGGGACATGTAACAGGTTGATGAATACACATCCTCACATGTTTAACACACTTCTAAAACCTAAAAATTTGGGTACTTAGAAATGAAAACTACCATCAGACATACAATATGTGTCTTAACTGCTTAAATTATTGACCCACATACAACAAATAATAATATTTTACTTCAGAATTATCATATTCCATATCAAAATGTAATAACAGCCATTTCGATTGAACAACATCATTTACTGCATTCAAAATAAATGCAAATTGATATTTTTATTATATTTTATTTATATAAAAAATAAAAAGTTTGTGCAGTACATTTTCATTACAATAAACTTAGACTTCTATAGCTTTTTTATTTCACTTTAAAAACTGCTTTCACTTGCACAATAAATTGCAATGGCAACAGTATTTAAGATATCAAATATTGCTTTGCAATTTTACATCAGCAGTGTCTTGACAAAGACACTTTCAAAAAACTTTTTTTAAGCAATTCAAGTCTGATAAAATTGCCTTGCTTACTGGTGCCAGTTGGTGGTGCTATGACCATGACCCATAATAGCTGCATAAATGTGATCAGCACCCATTACCAAACATACAGCTGAATTTTTATCAAAATCATACAATGCACACAGAATATATAAGGAACTTCCTGTTTCACATTTGTGCCCTTAATTTATTGCGTCACCATGGCAACACCATTCACTATATAAAAAAGTTTGGTGCAAGTCACATGAATCCCCTAGGAGGAGTATCAGTAAAGTTCAGGACTTGCAATTTTCCAAAAATGCACATTCAATCTAAAATGGCCGACTTCCTGTTGGGCGACGCTAATGACTGTAATTTTGAAAGTTGTCTGGCTTGATGAGAACAATATATGTAGTGATCGTAGAAGAAACTGACCCCACCATTTTTGTCAAAAGGTGGCGCTACAGAGCTCCCCAACCACGGCCATATGTTAACTTTTGCCCAGGCCTAATGGCCAACAACTCTGATGTGTGTGCAAAATATCATGAAAATTCAAGCATGCCAAGTACCTCAAAAACATGTGAATATACATAAAAAGGAATGATTACATTTAATGCATTGCCATGGCAACACTGTTGAAGATATCAAGAATCCCTTCAGAATTTTAAATTGACATTATTCAAATTTATTTGAAGCAATTCAGGTAAACATAAGAAGGATATTTCAAAGTCTGTTAAAAGTGCCACACTTCCTTCCGCCAGTTGGTGGCCCCATGATCGTGACCCACAATGGCCACATCAATGTAATCAGCCCGCAACTCCAAACATTTGGCTCAGTTTTGATGTAATTCACACGATGCTTGCAGAAGATATGAGACAATTCCTTTTTCCCATTTTTTTACATTATTTTATCGCGTCGCCATGGCAACAACGTCGGTATATAAAAAATATGTTGGCAATTTAGCATCATCAGTGTCTTGGCATGATGTTGCCCACATTTGGTACCAGTAACATGAAATCCCTAGGAGCAGTATTTCAAATTTCAGAGCATGTATTTTTCAAACAATCCAAAATGGCCGACTTCCTGTTGGGCGGAGCTTATGACTGTCAGCACGAAAGTTGTCCGGCTTGATGAGACCTATGTGCTACAGAGCCCCCCAAACATGCCCATCTTCTAGGTGCCGCTACAGAGCCCCCCCCCACATGCCCCCCTGCCGCAACTTTGCCTAGCCCTAATAGTCGACAACTCTGACGTATGTGCAAACTTTCAAGAGTTTTCACGCATGTTAAGTACCCCAAAAGTACAGAAAACCTTGAAAAGAAGAAGAATCCTAAAATGAACAATAGTGTCTCCACACTTTCAGTGCTTGGGCCCTAATAATAATCCTTAGAAGAACAATAGGGTCTCTGCAATTTCAATGCTTGGGCCCTAATAATATTCTTTAGAAGAACAATAGGGTCTTCGCACTTTCAATGCTTGGGCCCTAATAATCCTTAGAAGAACAATAGGGTCTCTGCACTTTTAGTGCTTGTGCCCTAATAACAGACATACCACTTACTGTAATCACTTGGAATGGCACATTTCTCTGTTAGAAGTTCAGGGCCTGAAATTTAAAAAAATGCACATTCAGTCTAAAATGGCTAACTTACTCTTGGGTGGCACTAATGACTGTAATTTTGAAAGTTGTCTGGCTTGATGAGAACAATATTTAGCAAGTTTGGTGACCGTAGAAGAAACTGACCCCACCACTTTTGTCAAAAGGTGGTGCTACAGAGCTCCCCAGCCATGCCCATGTGTTAACTTTTGCCCAGGCCTAATGGCTGACAACTCTGATGTGTGTGCAAAATATGATGAAAATTCAAGCATACCAAGTACCTCAAAAACATGTGAATATACATAAAAAGGAATAATGACATTTAAGGTATTGCAAGGGCAACACTGCTGAAGATATCAAGAATCCCTTCAGAATTTTAATTCTTGACATTATTCTAAAAAAAAATTGAAGCAGAAAACCTTGAAAAGAAGAAGAAGAATCCTTAGAAGAACAATAGGGTCTCCGCACTTTCAGTGCTTGGGCCCTAAATAATAATAATCCTTAGAAGAACAATAGGACCACTGCACTTTCAATGCTTGGGCCCTAATAATAATCCTTAGAAGAACAATAAGGCCTCCACACTTTCAGTGCTTGTACCCTAATGATAATAATCCTTAGAATAACAATAGAGCCTCTGCACTTTCAATGCTTGGGCCCTAATAATAATCCTTAGAAGAACAATAAGGCCTCCACACTTTCAGTGCTTGTACCCTAATGATAATAATCCTTAGAATAACAATAGAGCCTCTGCACTTTCAATGCTTGGGCCCTAATAATAATCCTTAGAAGAACAATAGGGTCTCCACACTTTCAGTGTTTGGGCCCTAATAAGCCTTAGAAGAAACAATAAGGTCTCCGTACTTTCAGTGCTTGGGCCCTAAATAATAATAATCCTTAGAAGAACAATAGGACCTCTGCACTTTCAATGCTTGGGCCCTAATAATAATCCTTAGAAGAACAATAGGGTCTCCGCACTTTCAGTGCTTGGGCCCCCAATAATCCTTAGAAGAACAATAGAGCCTTCACACTTTCAGTGCTTGGGCCCTAATAATAATAATCCTTAGAATAACAATAGAGCCTCTGCACTTTCAATGCTTGGGCCATAATAATAAGCCTTAGAAGAACAATAAGCCCTCCGCACTTTCAGTGCATGTGCTCTAATGATAATAATCCTTAGAATAACAATAGGGTCTCCATACTTTCAATGCTTGGGCCCTAATAACAGATACATCACTTATGTAGTCACTTGTAATGGCAAGTTTCTTTGTTAGATGATATTGTGAAACAAAAATAGCTTGAATAATGACCTAATGACCTTTTTTTGTGCTATTTTGAAGAGGCAGGTTGCAAGGACAATGTCCTCTGAGCCCCAGGGCCAGTCTTTCCCATCCGCAAGCAACAGAAGCTCACCAATACCTTCTCCAGGCCAACTACACTCCTTTGACCATTTAGGGACACCCTGCTTTCAGATGCCAGAACCACAGGTATTTTTAACATGTGTAGTTTTGAAGACAATCCTGCTTGCTTAACTGATAGACAGACAGACAGACAGACAGATAGACAGACAGACAGATAGATAGATAGATGGTAGACTCAAAAAACAGCTCTTTGGCTGAACTTGATTCAGTTGTGCACAGTGGTTCCACGTGTTTGTAATGAGTTTTCTTAACTTAAAATTACTATATCATATTAACACAAACACTTAGTGTAAAAATAACCTAGTTGAATTGGTTTTAACCCAACAAAATGAAACGTGTCAATGTAACTCAAGTAAATCTCTTTTATTTCTTTATGTACTAACTAGTGAAAGTGAATGTGAACATAATATAACACTTAATTTTAACATTTACTCTCCCTATCGATGCAAAATTTGCTGGGAAATGGAAATCCCCATCCCCAGTTTTATCAATGCTACATTAACACTGCAAAAAGTATTCATGTATTCCCAACTCAAATGGATTAAGTAAACTTCCGTTTTACAAATTTAAATGGATAGAACGCAATGAAATCAAATTGTGACTAGATGTTCTACATCAGACAGACAGACAGACAGACAGATGATAGATAGATAGATAGATAGATAGACAGACAGAGAGAAAGATTGATATCTTTGGTATCTGACCATAAGTATAAAGCTGCAAGACATTGGTTCTAACTTCTGTACCATCAGTTCTGTTCTGTAGTTGCCGCTTCTTAGAAACTGCTGCCTGCCAGCTGCTCTCATTGAGGCACAGTGTCATAATTATTACCATTTGATGAGGACATGAACCCCTGCACAAGGCACCATTCAAGGACATAAGACCCTGGGGCAGAAATAGATGTATAACATCCTGCCTTTACATCAAACCCTTTTGATTTAATATTTATTAATTATGACCCCTGGGGAAAGCTGTATGTCACTTTAAATGCTTTAGCAGATTCTTTAGCAGATCAAAGATCTTTACATGCTACTGCATTTCCACTTGGAAAACCTGCGTCATTTAAGTGAATTAATTAGGAATAAAAATGCAACCTTTCTTTACACTGAATATGTTTAGTCTATACTGATGATACTATGCAACTGTAAGTTCAAACTCAAGTTCAAATTCATATTGGTGTGCAAATATGCATTATTTTATTTGAGATATTTTCTATTTTAATTAATATATTTTTTTACTCCACATATAGTGTAACCAAAGCAACATTGGAGAGGGGTATGCACCATACTCCCAAAGAGAAAGAGTCCTTTACAGGCAGAAGAGTGCTACTGCAGAGCGCTTTCGTAGACACAGTGTAAATGGGACAGGATCAGGACAGGAACCTGGCCCGGTAGAGAACAGTCACTTTCATCCATACAACCGCCAGTGCAGTGAAGGGGCTGTCCCTGAAGTTCATGCCTTTAGTTGTCTCAGGGCGGCTGGATTGGGTGGGAAACTGACTACAGCTGATGGATCAGAGGAACAATCCTCATGGACTCCGTTAAGCAACAGTGTGGAGACCACCAGTTTCATGGTAAGACTGAGGAACTGTGAAGGTACAGTATATTTAGTGGTTTAGACAGAAATGGAAAGATTGTCACAGTTGCTGATGAACATCTTTTGATAAAATGGGAATTTGTACCCATTTTGTAGTTTGTAGCGGTGGATGTTTTTTATAAAATTCTTAAAAGAATTAAATGTCTTAATGGCAGGGTTGAGAGGGTTACTTTTAAAATGTATTCTACTACAGATTAGAGGTCAGTAACATAATACTTTGGACTTCTTCAGCACTGGTAGATTTTTTCACTTGTTTTGACAATAGAAAATCTGCCAGTACAGTAAGACTCCACTTGACTAACACATGTTAAAAATACTTTCTTTGAAAAAAAAAAAAAAAAAAAGAAGCCTAAATATCTTATGCAGTGTTGCTTTTAAAACAAGGTACAGCAAACTGATCTTGCTTTAAGGATTTTTAGATATTTTTACAGAAAAACAATAAAAAAATTATCATCAAGAATAATATTTTTGCCCTAATATTAAAGGTCTTACTAGAGAGAAAAATTATGATCTAATGTGGATTTTCCTGATAAAATATGATTGTGCCTGGTAACAGGTGCATGTAAAATGGCTATAATTAGCATTAGCATAAAGCTAAATATTCACATGGCAATTTACACAAGGTTTATTTCTATTTATAAACGTACATTTTAACATAACTGTATTCTCATTACCATTGATTTAAATTGTAACTGTAGTGGAATACAATTACTAATATTTTGTATTTTAAACACGTAATCCTGCTTAATGGTCTAAAAATATAATAATAAGAAGGGAGAAAAATAAGTGAAGAAGAAAAAAATTATAAAAAAAAACAGAAAACAGAAAAATGAAGGAAATAATTATAATGAAAAAATAATGAAATAAAAAAATGAAAATGAAATGAAAGAATTAAATCAAGATAACCTTTACCCCAGGAAAATATATGCCAGCACACAGCAGCCAGGGGCAAAATACATGGAAACAAGTAGACTTGTCAGGCAGATGTGCTAGCAGATGTCCTTATTAATCTTTCTAAAGAAGCATTAATTTATGATATGCCAGAACTAAGTAGCACATGGTCTTCTCTTGGGGCAGGGAACTCAACAGCCCTTTGATGAGCCACAGACGAGCTCTGAGGAACCTCCCAGCTACACGTCAGTTACCTATCAGACATACAGTCCCATCAGTCCTCTACAACATCAGGTGAGATAGACAGAGTAAGAGCATGTGTGTGTTTTAATACATTATTTATTTATTTGATGGGACACAACTCTGGGTAAAAAGTTAAAATTATGTGTGTTATGTGTAAGAAAGTCAGTATGACTCATGCAGGTTAACCATGGCATGTGTTAGAAGTTAAAAAAATATCAAATGATAACAAAAAGGTTTTATATCCATGTTACAGTGTGTTCATAGTCAAAACATTGGCAGGAAATTCTGCTACATACTCAGACTGACAAAGAACAAAGCCACACTGTTGTAAAACATGGTTGTATGTTATTTCTTTAAAACATTAAAAACATGCTAAAAATATTATGCTTATGGTAAAAGCATTTCACATTATCCAAAAATCAAATAAATGAACATACTTTACACTCTAAAGGCAACTATTTTTAACTGGCTTGGCTTTTAATGTGGATGTGTTTGTATGTTTGTACGTACTATTTCCAGTTTTCTGGTGTGTGCTCTTCAAGAGGAATAGACAGCATCTCTAACTACTATAACCACAACCTCTCTTCACAAACGTCTCAGGACAGTGCACTGCCAATGTACCCTAAACCTGTATACTCTTATAGGTTAGTGTGTGCACTTTCCACTTGTCCTGAGTGAAAAAATGCTAATAATGGGAAAAAAAGTATATATACACTACTGGTCAAAAGTTTTGAAACACTTACTCATTCTTTATTATATATAAATATACATACACTATTTATAAAATATTATATAATATTGTATATATATTCTTTCTATACTGTATATACAGTATACATGTGTACAGTAACACATAATATATACACAATATTATATATAATATTTCTTATTTTATAAATAAGAAATAAAATAAATAAAAATAGACAAATAGATGAACAAATTAGCAAGCAAAAAGATAAATAAGCCCTTTTGCGAAATTAGAATTAGCTTTTTTCATATATCCATTTATTTATTATGTTCCAACATGAAGAAAAAAAAAATGATTACATTAAAACATAAATACAATTTCTGCATTAACACATAGTAAAAAAATTAAACCAAACCACCACAATACAATGTCTTGTTTCATTTGGATGTTCAATGTTTCTTTGTAGTATTCTCATTTTCCTGGCACTGAGGAATAGCAAGACTGGCAGTCTGCCAGTAAGTGAGATCTACAGCTTCATGACAGAACATTTCCCTTACTTTAAGGTGAGCTTCATTATCACATCTCAGAATCGTTTCTACATCTAATGTACAGTACACTGATCTACAGTGAAATGCTGATATCTTGGAGGAGCATCCTGGCAAAGGGCTGCATGTCCATGATTAATGTACCAAATACAGATTGCAAAAAGATTTGTTTTCTGGAGCAGCAGTTCAGCAGACCTGTTATGGCATGATCTCATATGCCTGATGATTTGGTTTACCCTCCTGCTGGGGCTTTGCTGGTAAAGGGATTTATCATGTGACACTGTTCTGGCTCATCATCAGGTAATCATACAAATCTGTACCGATCTACATAACTTCTGTTGATTTCACTAAGGAACAGCTGTAAGGAAGCAGTTTTATTAAAGAACACAATGATGGGCTGGTTAATATGACAGAAGGTGTTTGTGGTAAGGTGATGGAATGGGTCCAGGTTCACATTATGCATCAGTGTTTTCTGTCATTGTTAAAATGTTTGTGTGTGTGTGCGCAGTTGAATCTGACCAAAGTAACATACACGTATAAGCTCTGTTTTAAAATTATGCTGATACAAAGGTTTTCTTCAGGGGAAGTTCTTCAGTAGGTGTGCTGTAAAAGAATAGTTGAACTAAAAATGAAAATGCTGTTATCATTTTTCACTCTCTCATGTTGTTTAACACCCATATTACTTTCTTTCTTAAAAACACAGAAAGAGATATCAGACATATTCCTGCACTATAATGTACTGAAGACTGTTATTTACTGAAAATCTTACCTTCCCTTACCTACTTGCCTTAATCTTTCTTGACCACCATTCATTTTCATTGTATGGAAATGAGCAGCTTAGATATTATGCTAATACATTATTTTGTGTTAAAGTCATATGGGTTTGGAATAATATGAAGGTGGGTAATTCATTAAAGAATTTTTATTTTCTATCTAATTATTCTGTCCAAGGATTAATTAACAGAATTAATTGTTGGGTAAACTATACCTTTAATCAATGTTCTAAGTTCAATATATATATATATATATATATATATATATATATATATATATATATATATATATATATACAGCTAAATCAGTATTTGGTGTGACCACCTTTGCCTTCAAAACAGCACCAATTCTCCTAGGTACACCTGGACACAGTTTTTCTTGGTTGTTGGCAGATAGGATGTTCCAAGCTTCTTGGAGAATTCAACACAGTTCTTCTATCTATTTAGACTGTCTCAATTGCTGTCTCTTCCTGTAATCCCAGACTGACTCGATGTTCAGTGGAGGGCTCTGTGTGGGCCATGCCATCTGTTACAGGGCTCCCTGTTCTTCTATTCTGTTCTATTATATTTTCAAAAAGATTGTTATATATATATATATATATATATATATATATATATATATATATATATATATATATATATATATATATATATATATATATATACACAGTTCTGGAAAAAATTAAGAGAACACTCCAAATTATCAGTTTCTCTGGATTTACAATTTATAGGTATGTGTTTGAGTAAAATAAACATTTTTGTTTTATTCTATAAAGTACTGACAACATTTCTCCCAAATTCCAAATAAAAATATTGTGATTTAAACATTTTTTGGCAGAAAATGAAAACTTAACAAAAATAACAAAAAAGATGCTGTGTTTTCAGACCTCGAATAATGCAAAGAAAACAAGTTCATATTCATATTCAAACACAATACTAATGTTTTAACTCAGAAAGAGTTCAGAAATCAATATTTGGTGGAATAACCCTGATTTTCAATCACAGCTTTCATGCGTCTTGGCATGTTCTCTACCAGTCTTTCACATTGCTGTTGGGTGACTTTATGCCACTCCTGGCTCAAAAATTCAAGCAGGAATCCAGCAGACACTGCAATGGATTGTCTGCCATACATGTAGAAATGCTGATTTAAGAAAAATTTGGAGTGGTCTCTTAATTTTTTCCAGAGCTGTGTGTGTGTGTGTGTGTGTGTGTGTGTGTGTATATATATATATATATATATATATATATATATATATATATATATATATATATACACACACACGTATATATATCCATCCATCATGCTACTCTTTGAGCCTCAGATTCCATTTGTGTTTCCTCAGACGGCACCTGATGGCTGGAAGAACTCCGTTCGACACAACCTCTCATTGAACAAATGCTTTGAGAAAGTGGAGAATAAGAATGGAAACTCCTCTCGAAAGGGCTGCCTATGGGCCCTGAACCCAGCAAAGGTAGAAAAGATGCAGGAGGAACTACACAAGTGGAGACGTAAAGACCCCCTGACTGTACGAAGGAGCATGGCCCGACCAGGTGCGCAGAGGGTGCAACTGCCACTTGGCATAAATAAGCAACTTGCAAATAATAATTTGAATTCTGGTAATTTGGGACATGTAAACTCTTCCAAACTGTGTACATCCAGTAAAACCAATTATATGTTTAAACAAAATGCACTTTTTTATTGCATGACCCTATGCAATTGCATTGCATTAATTCAAAGAAATAGCCAAATGCCTGATTTTTTTTTTTTTTTTTAAACAATTATATATCATTTTATAATTAGACATGGTGCCCTCTTTCAAATAAAGGAAGAAGAGGGACAAAATATAACATATTTAGATTTTATTGAGCATTTATAAGAATATATACAATTGATTTTTATATAAAATTTTGCTCATTATTTCAGAGGAGTTGGAACGTCTGCTTGGGGAGAGACCGGAGAAGCTGAAACCTCTTGGTGCCCACTTTAGTTTAGCAAGCAGTCACTCATACTCTCAGGCCTTAAGAGTTGGCATGCAACCGTCCTACAAGCAGCCATCTGTCAATGAGATCAGTGTCCTGCATCAGAAGCCTCTCTACAGCTATTTATCCTCTCAAACTGTCCCACCACCTCCCCCATACTTATCCCCAGACCCTTTAGCTTTCTCATACTACTCTCCCGTTACCCAGCTGCCCAGCATTGGGCATCCCCCCAGGAATGGCAACTTGGGCTCCCCTTTACCAGCACACACCCCACCAAGCTACAGCACTGCCCTGCAGGCCACTCACAGTGCTTTAGGGTGCATGCAGGATCTTCTACTGGAGGGAGAAATCAGTAATGATGTTGACGCATTAAATCCCAGCCTCACAGACCTACAATTACATGGTAAGACAGAGTGTACAGTGTTGAAAGCTAAAGTGTGTAATTTCTGTTAAACTAGCGTCACTAAACAGAATTGCAAAAATAATCTGTTTTCAATTCCAGAAAACTTTCCATCTTCCATTGGTTGCACAAACAGATAATCCAGCCCCAAACTCACACCAATGATTGAACCAGTGTTGCTGTGTGTGTTGCTTTGGATAAAAGTGACTTTTAACTTCTTGTGTGGTTCATGCAGTGTTCTTCATCTTTGTTTAAAGGACATCTTTGGGAAGAACTAAGAAATGACAGCCTCACTCCAGATTCTCTGGTAGTCATGGATGCATCCCTCTCCCCAACCCAGCTTAGTCCAACCCAAGCCAGGGACAGCATTGGGGTCTATGGCCAGTCTGCTGTGGAGGTGGGGTCAGTGGGGATTGAAGGTGGGGTGCAAGGCAGCGTTTCTGAGCTGTACCTCAACGGGCTCTTCACAACTGCTTTTACCAGCACAGATGGCATGCCAGGTCTCCTCTCTTCCTCAGGAAACACTTCCATCCCTCTGCTATGAGGACGAAATCACTATGTGGTGTCCCAGCAATCAGTCTTTTTCCAATAAGTCCCCTTTTCCATGCTAAATGCAAATAATAAAATACAGCTAACCACATAATTGTGTATAGTTTGGATAACAAAATGTATAGGCTTATCAACCTTCAAAAGAAAACCAAGAACAACACAGACTATATTAAATAATGGTTCACTCGAGGATAAACATAGTTTACACCAACCATAATGTGTTTTATGTGGTGAATTACTGGCTTAATAAATAATAATAATAATACCAGCAAAACCAGTTGTGAACCACAGGAATAAAGAAAGAGTTCATATTTTAGAATTTTTGAAAAGTGTGACTTTTAAGGTGGTCCTTATGTAAAAACAAAAAACAAAAACGTCTTTTTCGTGTCTAACTATATTATCAAATGCCACTTAATGCAAATTCTTTTGGGCTTTTTTTAAATTCCAAAACGTTCTATAAGGATTTACTATGCTCTGAATCAAGTTAGTAACTTCATATGCCCTTCAATGTGGCCTAAACTGTCAATAGTACAATGCCTTCATTTATTACGATGTTTTCTTTTGTGCAAGTGTTATTGTTTAAACCCATTTCAGTGTTTTGGTTGGAAAGATTTCAATGAGTCGTTCCGGACTTGCTGTAATAAATGAGTATTCATAATTTCATAGTCAGTATTGATTTCTATGTTTGCATTTGCCATGACAACCACAGGGAGGTGTGGTTACCTCTTTTTCCTAAAAAAATAAACATTGAAAAACACAACAGCGAGTTAAAACAGCACTGCTTTTTTGTCAACTACAAACCATTAGCATTTTTTTAAAATGGAAATAATATGAGTGCATGGCAAATAAATGCATATTATCAGTACTGTAAATTATTTTTTTTACCTTTACTGTATATTATTCTCTTTTCAACAATTTAAGTATTGTTTTATATGAGTTTCAATACAGAACATTTACGAATAAAGGAAAGAAATGAAATCAAAACATTTAATGATTTCCAAAACATGATCTTTGGAATTTTTTATGGTCTCTCTTTTGTTGAACCACATATAACAATTAACACAGAACAGATAGGCCTACCTAACAATTTTTTGACAAAAGGTGCTAATAAAAATAAACAATGTATATGAATATAAATAACAGTATGTTCATATAAATAACACATAATTATAGAATTACACTACAGGTATAAGCATTCAAAAGCCAAAGTGATAAAAGTGAGGCCTCCTTTATAGAGGTTAAAGTGAAGTGACCCTGAATTCACAGTTTATACAGCTTTAGTCTGAACCTTTTAAAGATTCCAACACACTGAATCTTACAGGCCCTATATCTCCTTATGACTATATGGCCTTGTGTCCTCTAAATGCAAAACACAGAATCAGATCATAATATGAGCAAAGTCTCAAGTACTGCATGTTAAATATTTCAATTGTCAGCATATAAGGAAGCTATCAATCAATGAATAATAAGGGACAAAACACATTTGAATAATTCTGAACTAATGTGAGATGACACTGTATGAACAATCTGCATATGAAGTCTTAAAACCTGCATTTCTATACATGAAAACATAAAATAAATAGAGTTTCAGAGGAACTACTGTAGGTGTCACATTGTAGAATAATTTGGGTTTGGGTGTTGAAGAATACATAAAAAACACTGATTCCCTGTCTGTCACTCACTCGACATTGTGTCGATGTAGTGACACTAGGGGTTAGCTCTTGAGATCCCCAATAACCTTTGCTTTATTCAGAAAAGGCCAATGCAAATCGGCGAGTGGAATTTGCATGCCACTCTCCGCCCCGGACATACAAGTATAAAAGGAGATGGCGTGCACCACTCATTCAGACTTCGGAGTCGAGCGCACATGTGTGTTCGTCCCGTCACCTCACTATTGTTGCTGGAATTACGGCATATTTCAGCGGTCATCCTCGCACAGTCGAGTGTTGTGCTTCCCCTGGGCACTTCGGCGGCTGAGTCCACAGGTGTGAAAAGAGTATATGCAAAAGAGTATATTTTCTCTAAAAGAGCTCGCACAAATGATTGCCGTCTTTTTAAAGATGTCCTTTCGCCTTTGTGCTACTGGGTGTGGCCGTTATCTCTCCCCACCGGATGGCCTCTGAGAAGAAGATCCTCCCACAGGAAGGTGGCACTGCCTGCCCGTCATCTGGCCGCCAAGAACCCCGGACAGGCTTCAAAGCACCCGAGACAGGCGACCCAGGGATGAGGCTACTGACTCCGACTGGCCTGACCCAGGTGAGCGTAAGGGCCCCACTCCCACCCCTGGGCCAGCACGAGATGAGTGCCCTCACAATATTGCCAGGTGACTATCACGCCAAGGTGCCGCCATACTTTCAGCTCTTGGTCAGATCTGGTATTTCTATGGGCAGGGGTTCCCTTAGAGCAGGTCTCGAGGCACGTCGTGGTCATGATGGATGCCTCGAATTCGGTCTTGAGTGCCGTGTGCAATGGGCAGGCAGTATCGGGGCTCTGGACAGGGCCCTGCTTGCAATGGCATATAACTGCCTAGAGCTGCTGGCCCTGTTCGAGGCTCCCCTTGGCACGGATGCCTTGGCGCACAGCTGGCCTCGGGGGCTGCGCAAGTACGCATTTCCCCCAGTGAGCCTCGTTGCACAGACATTGTGCAAAGTCAGGGAGGATGGGAAGCAAGTTCTGATGGTTGCGCCGTACTGGCCCAACCAGACTTGGTTCTCAGACCTGATGCTCCCGGCAGTAGCCACTCCCTGGCGCATTCCCTGAGGCAGGACCTTCTCACTCAGGGGCAGGGCATGCTCTGGCACCCACGGCCAGACCTCTGGAACCTCCACGTCTGGCTCCTGGATGGGACGCGGAAGACCTAACAGGCCTTCCGCCAGCGGTGATAGACACGATCACTTAGGCCAGAGCCCCCTCCACGAGGTGGCTGTATGCTCTGAAGTGGCGTCTCTTCGCAAATTGGAATGATTGGCTTACCAATCACAAGACCTGCCGTGCCCCTTGGGAGTTCGGGCGCACTCCACCAGAGGTGTTGCATCCTCCTGGGCACTGGCGAGGGGCGCCTCTCTAACAGACATATGCAGAGTAGCAGGTTGGGCTACACTCAATACATTTGCGAGGTTCTACAACATCCGCATAGAATCTGTTTCGACCCGAGTGTTCCAGGGTAACAACTGGTAAGGCCAGGCAGTCAGTTGGGTGTATCGCTTGCATTAGTGCCTTTCCCCTTTCGAGGTGATAATGCACGCTATCTTGTCCACAACAGTTCCCCGCAACTGGTGAACACTAGATGCCTTTTTGATTTCTTAAGCACTGTTCGGTGATGAATTCGGCAGAGGAGTAATGCCACCAGGCCCGGTACTCGTGGTATGCCCCTTTTCAGGTGAGCCCGTGTACTTGGGCTCAGTGCTCCATACGTGGTGATTCCCCCCTCGATAATCCGGTATGATACATTTCCACTGTTCGGTTTCCCCTCTGTGAACCCTGTGTTTCCCTTTGACAACGCTTCGCTCTGCCACGGCCACTGTTGCTGTGTACCCTCTCCATAGATAGGGTCCTCGCAGTGGCATCATTCCATATGTGAACTTCCCGGTCGGTAAGTCCATGTGAGGTGTTCGCCACATGTTAACCTCCCTCCGGTAGGATGTGGTCTCCATAGTGCTCTCCCTCCTGGAAAGGGAAGAGCACTTCCCTAGCGCTATTCTATCAGGTCTCGGTGGGAAATTGCTTGATACAAAAATCCGCTGTAGCCTCGGGTAAGTGCCTCCTCCCACCCTTAATGGGAGCAGGGAGGCGCCTTACTTAACACGCTGGAAGGTCACGACGTGGTCGAGCGCTCGCTTCGAGGCACGCAGCAGCTTGCCCGTGTCTGCTCCTCCGTACCTCGTGAAACGGTTCAGTGCCTGTGGCGTTTCGTATAGGAAACCCTAGTGTCACTACATCGACATACCGTCGAGTGAGTGACAGACAGAGAACATCTTGGTTACTGGTGTAACCTCTGTTCCCTGATGGAGGGAACGAGACGTTGTGTCCCTCCTGCCATGGTGCTGAACCGACTGCTGACATGGCCGGGACTCTCTCTCGGCTCCTTGGCACAAATCTGAATGAGTGGTGCACGCCATCTCCTTTTATACCCATATGTCTGGGGAGGAGAGCGGCATGCAAATTCCACTCGCCAATTTTCATTGTCCTTTTCTGAATAAAGCAAAGGTGATTGGGGCTCTCAAGAGCGAACCCTAGTGTCACTACATCGACACAATGTCTTGTTCCCTCCGTCAGGGAACAGAGGTTACACCAGTAACCAAGACATTTTTGCTTATGTCAAGCATGCGATTAATGCACATGTGCAGGCACGCCCATCTACTCAGAGAGGAAAAAAAAATTAATAAGTCAATTATCAAATATTTGTAAAATGATTTTGAAGGAAAAATATCTGTGCACGAAATGCACGCTTCGTACTTTCTGAGATTAACATTCTCCCTTTAACATACAAGCACACACACAAATACACACGCACACACAAAAATCCTGAGATTGGGGTGATTTTTTTAATTTTTTGTTTTACTAAATGCACCATCTCATAAACGATTAGAGGCCTATAAGCCATTTTCAGTAGGTGTTACTGTACCAGTCCATTCTGCAAATGAAGTGAAAGTCTTCTTACGGTCCACCATTGTAGGAATAATCTGCTTTATTGTGCATTACCAGCTTGTTGTCCACGAAGTAAAAGCTGTCAGACTGAGTCTCAAAGGGGTGGAGGATCATTTCATGCACTATGGAGAGATGCAAGAAACAAAATATCACATATAGGTGTTTATCAAAACAACTCATGCACATCACCACACCACCACATGATGCCTTTAGGTCAAGCCATAAGATCTAAAACCAAGTAATAGTTACTAAGTGATAAAAATCTAATGTGCAGGACTGTATATTCAAATAAAATCTTTCATGTCACTTGGGATAGGAATCGTAAGGAATTTAACAATTCTGGTTCAGATTCCTCTTAAAAATTCAGATTCCTTAACGGTTCAATTAATGATTCTTACTTTTGAGGAAGAAATATTTGGAAATAAGAAATGCAATTTCTTTTGCATTTACTGCCCTCTGCAGTCTGTAACCAAATGATGAGATCATTTCAGATTTCAACAAAGCAGACATAACAAATCAGATTTTTTTAAATGCAATTCTTGCAAAGGCTTGTTTACACAGACTTTTAAATTACTTTTCAAAAATTTTTTAGAGGCATAAATCCATTATTGCAATCCAATAATTATAACTGTAACTTTAACTGAATATTAAATAAAAAATCTGAACAAACCAAAAATGTACTATCATATTTCATTATGTAATGTTTGTATTATTTTTGTTTTTATATATAAAATTTCACTGATTACAACAAAACTCTTAACTACACATTATCATATGAATAGTCAGTATCTGCACTGCCTGTTTTAAGTCTCATAAGCCTTAAGTACAACATTACATAACAACAGTTCTTGGTTAGTTTTGAGCTGGATATGATGTCATAAAATCCAGGGGTACGTTTCCTGTACAACAACATAACTCACTGCTTAACCACCACAGTACGATGCATTGTTGGAGAAATTAACTAGCTTGTCACGACTGTTTGCCCAAACTGTAGTAACTACGTCAAACATCACACGTACACCAGAAAGATGTTTAATGCGAGAAAGCTGCCGAAGACACGAAATTGGCGTGCAGTGTAATAAGACAGATACACTAAGCAGCAATAGTGGGGTTTTCCTCTACATCAGACATCTGGGTTCATGCTTCAGCACATACGCACATGCTCACTATTCAAATGGGTGCGTTCCATTCAAAACAGATCATCCCTATACCCTATTCCCTTCAAAGTCTTTACCATCCACTGTGAGAGCACTGGAGGGCTGAAAGATTTGGGGCTCCAAAATAACAATCTTTTGGAACTGACTTTTGAACTCCCTTTGAAGTGCTCTTCGGAGGCTGATTTATCACATTTGGAATCCAACCAAAAATGCCACTTGGGTGTTAACATGGACAAAGAAGCCGTGTTCTCCAACAGAAACTGTGTGTGAAAGCACTTTCTCTTAACAGCTTTTAATCCCTTCAACGACTGCAATCGCGTTTGAATGACGTATCAGAGCGCCAATTTCTGTAAAACCCCATAATAAGTAATTTTCTTAAATGCATGTACAGTTGTGCTCAAAAGTTTGCACACCCTTGGAGAATTAGTAATATATGTACCATTTTTAAAGAAAACATGAGTGAGCAGGCAAAACACATTTCTTTTATTTCTTACGGGATTCATACTGAACTGTAGGTTATAACAGAATGGCACAATCATAAAACAAAACATGGCAACAAAGAAAAAAATGAAATGACCCCTGTTCAAAAGTCTGCATACCCTTAGTTCTTAATACTGTGTATTGCCCCCTTTAGCATCAATGACAGCGTGCAGTGTTTTGTAATAGTTGTCTATGAGGCCCCAAATTCTTGCAGGTGGTATAGCTGCCCATTCGTCTTGGCAAAATGCCTCCAGGTCATGCAAAGTCTTTGGTCGTCTTGCATGAACCGCACGTTTGCGATCTCCCCAGAGTGGCTCAATGATATTACGGTCAGGAGACTGCGATGGCCACTCCAGAACCTTCACCTTTTTCTGCTGTAACCACTGGAGGGTCAACTTGGCCTTGTGCTTAGGGTCATTGTCGTGCTGGAAAGTCCAAGAGCGTCCCATGCGCAGCTTTCGTGCAGGAGAATGCAAATTGTCTGCCAGTATTTTCTGATAACATGCTGCATTCATCTTGCCATCAATTTTCACAAGATTCCCTGTGCCTGTAGAGCTCACACACCCCCAAAACATCAGTGAGCCACCACCATGCTTCACAGTGGGGATGGTATTCTTTTCACTATAGGCCTTGTTGACCCCTCTCCAAACATAGCGCTTATGGTTGTGACCATAAAGCTCTATTTTGGTCTCGTCACTCCAAATTACAGTGTGCCAGAAGCTGTGAGGCATGTCAAGGTGTTGTCGGGCATATTGTAACCTCGCTTTTTTTATGCATAGGCGCAGTAGTCGCATAAGTCTTCTTTCTGGCAACTCATCCATGCAGCTCATTTTTGTTCAAGTATCGTCGTATTGTGCTCCTTGAAACAACCACACCGTCTTTTTCCAGAGCAGCCTGTATTTCTCCTGAGGTTACCTGTGGGTTTTTCTTTGTATCCCGAACAATTCTTCTGGCAGTTGTGGCTGAAATCTTTCTTGGTCTACCTGACCTTGGCTTGGTATCAAGAGATCCCCGAATTTTCCACTTCTTAATGAGTGATTGAATAGTACTGTCTGACATTTTCAAGGCTTTAGATATCATTTTATATCCTTTTTCATCTTTATAAAGTTCCATTACCTTGTTATGCAGGTCTTTTGACAGTTCTTTTCTGCTCCCCATGGCTCAGTATCTAGCCTGCTCAGTGCATCCACGTGAGAGCTAACAAACTCATTGACTATTTATACACAGACACTAATTGCAATTTACAAAGCCACAGGTGTGGGATATTAACCTTTAATTGCCATTTAAACCTGTGTGTGTCACCTTATGTGTCTGTAACAAGGCCAAACATTCAAGGGTATGTAAACTTTTGATCAGGGCCATTTGGGTGATTTCTGTTATCATTATGATTTAAAAAGGAGCCAAACAACTATGTGATAATAAATGGCTTCATATGATCACTATCCTTAAATAAAGGACTTTTATTTTTGCATGATCAGTCATATTTTCAAAATCAATACCAATATGTCACAATTTCTGCCAGGGTATGCAAACTTTTGAGCACAACTGTAAATGTGATCAAAATCTTGACAGAATGAAATATATACAGTATTTGTAATACAAGATATAGAAGCCTCATCGAAGTGAAATAACGCCCACACAGCAAGCTAACAAGGAACTATTCTTCTAACCACAGGTGGAGAACTGTAGTTCCAACCACACAACTTTGCATTGTAGTTTGTGTATGTTCTAGGGTTTCGGGAAACACCAAATAATTGAACTATGTCTGTAACGATAGGACTTGCGACCATTGTTGGCTAACTATGCTTTTTGGAAACGCACCCCAGGTTTGTAAGATTAATTCAGTTACCACTCCTGTAGTGTTTTTAATTCACTAACAAGAAATGGCTCATAATATTCATTTATTAGGGATCCGTTACACTGGTCGCGCTGTGTTTTGCGCTGTATTTTCAAAAGAGCTGGCTCATAAGAGTAATTCGTTAGGGAATCAGACTACACTGTTTGCGCTTTATGTATCGCATTGTTGATTCAGTAGATGGGCAGCTCAGTCGCTGTATAGCACAGCAGAAAACACTGTCTGTGTATTTTAGTAAAGTGCTCCGTACGCATCAGCAGAAAAATGCACTTTTTAAAATTTTTTTATTTTATTTTTTTCTCTCCTTTTCTCCCCAATTTGGAATGCCCAATTCCCAATGTGCTCTAAGTCCTCGTGGTGGTGTAGTGACTTGCCTCAATCAGGGTGGCGGAGGACTAATCTCAGTTGCCTCCGCGTCTGAGACCGTCAATCCGCACATCTTATCACATGACTTGTTGATCGTGTTACCACAGAGGCATAGTGCATGTTGTGGTTTCATGCTATTCTCCGTGGCATACACGCACAACTCACCACGTGTCCCACCAAGAGCGAGAACCACATTATAGTGACCACGAGGAGGTTACCCCATGTGACTCTACCCTCCCTAGCAACCGGGCCAATTTGGTTGCTTAGGAGACCTGCCTGGAATCACTCAGCACGCCCTGGATTCGAACTTGCAACTCCAGGGGTGGTAGTCAGCGTCTTTACTCCCCTGACCCCCAAAAATTCACGTTCAAGAAACGTTAATGGAACCGCAGGTCATAAAAATCACAGTTCCGGTTTTTAAAAAAAGTGGATGCAGTTCCGAATAAGAACTGGTTCTCTGTTCACAACACTACACGTCAACCACAAGAACCAACAGTGCTTGGTGTCGTTGATGTTAAACCTGAAACATGTCTTTGTGTTCCAAGCCTGAATGAGATTTAAGAGCTGCGGTGGAGAGGAAGTTTTTACTGAATAACAACTTTTTGCCGATTCCACACTGTATGTCTTCAGAAGATTTGGACAAGATAGCGCACAATTCATATGGACAAATAATTTATGGTATTTTCTTTTGTCCTTTTTGGAGCTTGATTGTATGGATAAGAGCTATGGGAACATTCTGACTTATATTAAAGACAATCATATGGGTTTGGAACAACATGAGGGTGAGTGAATTATATCAGAATGTTTTTCATTTTTAAGTGAACTAATCTTTTACATCCACAACTTACTTATGTCTTCAGAAAGAGGAGGAAACTCATAGATGTGTTCGCAGGTGTTTTTACTGCTGGGGATGCAGAAGCCAAACTCAAAATCAAAGCTTTTCAGCAGCTGCCCACGGAAATAGTGCCTCTCAATCATTCGGAAGTTGTTGATGGGAGCATCTCCAACAGTAAACTCCACCCTGTGGAGGTGGAAAAAGAGCTGATTTAAGGACAAATGGAAAGTTGTAGAAATGAAAGTGGCTTTATACTTATTTTAGAAGGAGATGAGACATAAAACATGAATGTTGGATAAACTATGCATTACAATTAATGACATGTGTTTGACCAGTCAAAAGTTTGGATGCACTTACTCATTCTTTACTATTACTATTTTTCACATTTTAGTGTAATAGTCACCATTAGAAGAATGGTAATTATGTAGTGGCCATAAAATGTACATATAAGATTATATTTCATTTTCATTTTCAAATTATGTTTATTTTCAACTAAATTTAACAAACTACCCCTTACACAAACTTTGTTACATCCTATGCCCATAAAGGTACTAAATAAGTATTTGTAAACAGTGGATGAATTGTTTCAACTTTAGATTGGGTACTGCAAAAATATGAACAATTAATTAATAATTGATTTCTAAAGATGTTTAAATTGTAAAAGCATGCATACATACCAGAACAAACAAACAGCAAATGTGTGGCTTTTACAGACCTTGGTTACTAATTAGCTGGACATTAATGAATAATTTGTAAACATGAATAATATGTGAAATGGTGATAAATACAAATAATTTCTGAAAACCTTTGTAAATGTAAAAAAGCACATTTTGAATAATTTATGAAAAGTTTAATGACATTTGTAACCATTCAAATGTACGTTAACAATTCTGTTAATCATTATATACAGTATCATGTGTTAAAATCATGTGTAGAAGTTAAAAATGCAAGGACATATATGAATGAAAGCTTAATAACATTTGTAAGTATTTTAATTTACATTATATTATGCTTAACAGATCATTAGTTAATGTTAACAGGCACATTATATCATATTTCTAACTATTTTAATATTTATGAACTAATGATCTGTTAAGCATTATATAATGTTTGTTAATGATTTATTAATGAAAGTTATTATAAAGTTTTCCCAGAAATGCTTACATAGGCACAATTTTTATTTATGAAACAATTTCAAGCTTTTAACCCTTTAAGCTCTGAGCATGTTTTAAAGATTGTCATTACCATTCAGTGGCATACCCAAAATTAAAGGCCTATTATTCGACAAAAAAAAAAAAAACCCAACAAAAAACAAACAAACAAAAAACAAGGATGGTCAAGTGTGGTATCATTTGAAAGAAAACTTTTTTTTTTTTTTTTTTGTATGATATGGATTATGATAAATTCTGATACTCTCAGCCTAAGAAGCAGATGACAAATCACAAAAAAAACCAAAAAAAAAAAAAAAAATTCTGATTTGACATTATATATTTCAGGGTGTAAATAAGGCATCTTTATTCCCAATCATGCCAGCTGTAACTGAGTAAAAATGTTTGTTAATACAACAAAGAAATCAAAAGTTTTAAAAATAATTTATCCTGGTGTCCAAAAATGTCTCAAGTGTCCAAAAGCCCCTCCAAACAAATAAAACATAATAATTGTACATAAGAACTAATTACACATGCAAAACACAACAATGACTAAAGGTTGCATAGCATGCAGACATGATTTAAGTAATAAGATTTCACAGAATGAGTTTCATTCTGTGCCATTTGAGTCATCATTGAGTCTGTGTCATGTACTTGGCGCCATCTCCTGGTGGCCATATGTAATAAGAGTGATTGATCACATGACTGTCTGCCCAAATATGGAGGACTATTAACACTGGTTGGAGTAATCTGAACCCAATCTGATTGGTTTAGCGTTCAATGATGCTACAGCATTTCCGATGACTTCATTTGATCTAGGAAAACTATCGTGTTTGTAGCCAGATTGCAAGATGCCAGATAGCCAGATGCTGTGTGCACATTGTGCTTTGTGTGGGTTATCTAATGATCTATGTATTTGATTATTTTGTGTGTGGGCTCTTTTTAAAGATAATCGCCTCTAATTAATGGTATGTGATATTTTATGTTCTCTTTATTTTTCGTGAAGTTATAAGCGGAAACGTGACATAAAAGCAACACCTGTTCACATGAAACATATACTTAGCTATTACTCACTATATTTTTGTCTGTGAGTAAAACAAATAGGCTGGTTGTATTCTACTCTTTGAGAGCTTTCCAACAACATGTGGCAATTTGATGAGATTGATGTATTTACCAATTACAATAATATGTACAGTGCATTTTTTTTTTATAAATTATAAAAACGGAACACTTCTGATTTGTCTGCAAATTTCAAAGCACTTGTTCAGTTTTGGTCATAATGCCTACATGCATTCTAAAGTAGAACTTCTAAGCTTTAAAATGATACCTATTTTGTGATGGTCAAGACTGTAGTTATTAACATTTTGATAATTCGTTTTTCTCGTGGGCCCAGGCCCATCTGAGCTTAAAGGGTTAAACATAAGCTTTTAGATGGAACTGTTTTCAAGATCATGAAAAACTAATTCAGTCAAGTGTGTCCAAGCTTTTGACTGGTAGTATCCACAGGGGTTAAATTGGCATGGAATGGTCCGTAACGGTATTTCCGGTATTTTATTATTATTAAATAATAATAGTAATAAAAAATGTTTTTTTTTTAAATGTATATATATATATATATATATATATATAAATTTTGATATATATATATATTGGCAGTTTGTTCACTCAGTCTACATTTAGCGAGTGTGCTCGCTTTGAAAAAAGCCTTTAAAGTTCTTAAAGATAACAACATAAGCATTATGCTTCCGTCTAGACTGTGTCGGAACCTGGTCCGCTATGTTCGCCTAGAGTGGCACTGTTTTAATGGGTTGCGGCACGTGCCCCTCAAAAATCCCAATTTAACCTCTAAGTAAACATGTGAAGTCTTTTGGCTTTGAAAGGTCATTGCTCACTGGCTAAGACCCACTTTCCCAGCTGGGAAGCTGCCTTTAAAAAAATGCATGTATTTAAGATTAAGTCAAACAGATTGAAGAGTAATTTCAGGCTATTTTAGACTGCAGTCTTAGGATCAAGTGTAATTCTGGCACTGATGCCTTGAAGTCCTTACTTACGTGGCGCCAACCTGGCGTAGTCGGAGGAAGGCGGGGGTGAACTGATAACGTACGAAGCGTCCAGTGTTAGGGTCAAAGTGCTCTCTATCCTCCACACTCTCTGTGAATCAGAAAGGGGTCTGTATTACCGAACAAGCCTTTGAAGGGCTCTTGTGAAGTGCACTGCATCTAAATGGAAATCAGGGTTTTATGGAAAAGCCTTGCATTTAATGTGAAGCTTGTTTAGGTGGAGTGGGGATCAAAAGAGGTGTGAATTTAAAGGGATAGTTCACTAAAAAATGAAAATTTTGTAATTTACTTACCCTTGTGTAGGCAGTATGTTAGTCTCAGTTACTATTCACTTTTATTGCATCTTTTTTGCATGCAATGAAAGTGCATGGTGACTGAGGCTAAAATTCTGCCAAACATCTCCTTTTTGTACTCCATGGAAGAAAGAAAGTCATATGGGTGTGGAACAAAATGAGAGTAAATGATGACAGAATTTTCATTTTTGGGTGAACCATACCTTTAAGTGGCCAGGTTTGTGACATACCTATAGTAGGGGGTTTGGTGATCTCAAAAAGTACTGTGCCGGTCTCCATGTCTCGGATTTTGAACCTGGTGAAGTCAATATTGTGAATGTTCTGCTCTGGACCACAGAGGTAATCTATGGGAAATAAAATACACACAGCAATTCAGGATGTGCTCTGGTTATGACTTTCATTAATCAACATTCATAAGGTAATGACATGTGAAATGACATTTACCATGTGCGTGATTCTCTCCAGATCATTTCAAAATATGTAGCTAAACACATTTTCGCAATGTGTATCTGTGTGTGACATAGGTAAAATACATGCCTCAGGGCTGTGCAATGCTGATGGACTTCAGAAACAAAAAGAGCTATTTCTGTACTCTTTGATGTGATATGGAAATGACATTGAAGATGAACACAGCACTCCCTGATGACATTACCTGCCTGCAGAGGCTGACACTGTTAAAGGAATAGTTCACCCAGAAATGAACATTTGCTGATACTTTACTCTCCCTCAGGCAATCCAAGATGTATATGACCTTCTGTCTTCATCAGAACCGGATTTAAGATTTTTAGGAAAGTATCCCAGGTGTTTAGCTTCATCCAATGCAAGTGAATGGACACCAATCTTTGACGGTCCAAAAAGCATATTTAGGCAGCATCAAAGTAATCCACATGACTCCAGTCTATTGAGTAATGTCTTGTTAAGTTAATTGATTTGTTTGTGTGAAAAACAAATCGCTAATTAAAACGATTTTTGTGCTTCCACCAGCTCCCTGTAGCTGTTTGAATTGATCTAACTCTCGCATGAAGTACGTTCCTCTGTGTTAAACAGACCGGAACTTCTGAATTCTCGCATGAACGAACCAATGTCATGACGTCACGCGACAGCTACGTGAGGCATTGAGTGTTTACAGGAAGCAATTTTTTAAAGTAAATAAAGTTTTAATTAGCGATTAGTTTTTCACACAAACATATCGATTCACTTCAGAAGACATTACTTTATTGGTTGGAGTCGTGTGGATTACTATGATGCTGACTAAGTGTGCTTTTTGGACCATCAAAAACTGGTGTCCATTCACTTACATTGGATTAAGCTAAAAACCTGGGATACTTTCCTAAAAATCTTCATATACATCTTGGATGGCCTGAGGTTGAGTAAATTCTCAGCAAATTTTCATTTTTGGGTGAACTATTCCTTTGATATACACTGTGACAGTATGCTGTCAGACAGCACTATAACATAACATTAATAAACACATCACTAAAATGCTTTATACTTCATTTTAGATTACAAAATCTTGTTTATATAGTAGTTATGGATAACTTTGTATTTTTAAACACTTAGTGGATGTATAAAGTCAGCTCCACTCAAGTTCACACAGGTGTCCCAGGAGAGTCACCACAAGTTTAGCTCATCACAATGACTATGGACACATTCAGCTAAGTTTGACAAACAGAACCTTCCAAATACTTTGTCTTTATTTTGAACTGTGTATGTATATATATATATATATATATATATATATATATATATATATATATATATACAGTATATATATATATATATATATATATATATATATATATATATATATATATAGTGATTTATCATTTAAAACTTAAATTTTTTTTTTATGTGTTGCGTGAAAAGTGTGCTTCTATTTAAAATACAAAATGATCTTTCTTTAAAATACACAATACCACTGGGTATGATATTTGTTATGTAATCCAATGATATTCATTAACACTTACTGAGCACTTTATTAGGAACACTTTTTTCCTAATAAAATGCCCAACATGATCTTCTGCTGTGTAGTCCATCTAACTTATGGTTTGACATGTTGTGCATTCTGAGATGCTATTCTGCTCACTACAATTGTACAGAGGGGTTATCTGAGTTACTGTAGCCTTTCTGTCAGCTCGAACCAGTCTGGCCATTCTCCGTTGACAACAAGGCATTTCCATCTGCAGAACTGCCACTCACTGGATGTTTTTTGTTTTTGGCACCATTCTGAGTAAACTCTAGAGGCTGTTGTGCGTGAAAATCCAAGCAGATCAGCAGTTACAGAAATACTCAAACCAGCCCGTCTGGCATCAACAATCATGCCATGATCGAAATCACTGAGATCACATTTTTTCCCCATTCTGATGGTTGATGTGAACATTAATTGAAGCTCCTGCCCTATATCTGCCCCAGTGTATTTTTAAGTGTGGCTCAAGGGTATGAATAATTTTGGACTCCACTGACTCTATATGTGGATTTATACAGTATGTGTGTATATGTGGCCAGTGGTTGGTGAAAACATTTAGGACAGTTTATTCTTAACAAACCTTTTAAACGGCATTCCTGTTTACTTGTGCAAGACTACTAGAGGAGGCATTTAAGGTGCGAGCAGCAGCTGTGTCAGCCCTCCACTCTCTGGGCTGGATTATACCTAAGAGGCTTAACACTGTTCACCATCATATGGCGCAGATTGTGAGATACTAAGGGGATATAGGACAACTCTAACTTTTGAGATGTCCATCCCTGCTAGTATAACATGACAAAATAGAATAAATGTATATAAGGTTCATTTTTTAATGTTAATTATTCGCCATGCACAGAAGCATAAGTGCACCTACTAGAGTTTAGGTTTAGGGTTGGGGTTAGGAAGTAGGGTATATAATATATATCATATATATGTCTTCCTGTTGACAGTATTACATAATTTACAACAAAAAATACAACTTTCTTTTGGCACCACTATGTAGACATTTCACCCAAAAACTGGAGTTCACACGCACCCATACATTCAAGAACAATTCCATCTTATGCCACTGGTGGCAGTGGTTTGAATTTCAGTAAGCAGGTCAGTGACGTGACACTCTTGTACAAAGTTACTCAAAAATACATTAAAAAGGCAATTCACACAAAACAATTTCTTGAATACACCTCTACTATAATGTATATGTTTTCATTTAATGAGTTCAAAGTAATTTTGATATTGTTTTTAGGACTTAAGGTAAAAAAAAGAAAAACACTGTGTCACCGTGACATATGCCATCAAAGTACAGCGAGAGCTATTCGAGATCAGCCGCCTGGCGCAGCCAGTGCAGTTTCTCCAGAGCGGCTGCACGAGCTCTAAATGATGACATAGTTTATTCACGATTGGCCAGACTCACAACGTGACAATGGTTACACATGTTTCATGGGCTGCGGTCGCAATGGCATACTTCACATACTACTCTAACTACTGCTTTTTCAGTGTAAATATTCTGCCATTATCAAGCTGTTTATCCACCTCCAGTTTGGCGAAAACTCTCACAAATCCATGTTTTTATAACAGTACATCATGTTTATATCATGTTATATTATGTTTGTCATATTAATATCATGTTTATTCATAAAAAATTTCAAAATTATTACAAATACTGCATCCTTTTTCCTCCCCCGACTGCAACTGGCAAATCTCACCAATCAGTAAATAGAGATGCAGTTAAAGTCGAACACACCTATAGGTTGCCATGTGACAAAAAACCCCCAGAAAGGACCCCTTTAGACACTCATGACTGTGTGAAGTTTAAAAAAAAAGATCATATAATTGGACTTTTTTTAGTCAAATATTCAGATCACGGATGGTCCGCTGTGACGACCCCTAACGGGAGCAGCCGAAAGAAGAAGATCACATATTTGGACCTTTTTTATGAAAAGGCACTTTTTGTTCAGGTCATATGGAGAAATCCTGAGGACATTCCTTGATATTCTTGACTCAAAAATACATGATATTTGTATAAAAAAATAAAATAAAAAATTTTACCTTGAAAAATATGTTTTAAAACTCAAGAGCAGTCAAGAGCAGAGAGCCAATCATAACAGTGGGCATTTACTGTCAAGTCTTAAAGGAGAAGCAGCACCAAAACCGAGCGTTTCTGACAGAGGGTTAGAATGAGGGTAGAAAATGATCATGTTTTACAAATACATGACTTTTTTTGTGCAAAAAACTTTACTAATATTATAAGTGGACCTCAAGGAACATATTAAAATAATAAAAAAGGCCTTTTATGGGCCTGGGTAGCTCAGCGAGTAAAGACGCTGACTACCACCCCTTGAGTTGTGAGTTGAACCCAGGGCATGCTGAGTGACTCCAGCCAGGTCTCCTAAGCAACCAAATTGGTCTGGTTGCTAGGGAAGGTAGAGTCACATGGAGTAACCTCCTCGTGGTCACTATAATGTGGTTCTCGCTCTCAGTGGGGGGCGTGGTGAGTTGTGCGTGGATGCCGTGGAGAATAGCGTGAAGCCTCCGCACGCGCCATGTCTCCGTGGTAACGCGCTCAACAAGCCACGTGAAAAGATGCGCGGATTGACGGTCTCCGCCACCCAGATTGAGGCGAGTCACTATGCCACCATGAGGACTTAGAGCGCATTGGGAATTGGACATTCCAAATTGGGGAGAAAAAGGGGAGAGAGAGAGAAAAAAGGCCTTTTAAGACCAATTTAAGTTGTGTACACTAATGTATTCGAGCAAGGAAAGTATTTTAATACCTTTTATTTGATTTTTACACCACATGACATTTTCTAAGTACATTTTTTTTTAATATCCTTTTGTTTTTCAAAAATGTATTAAATCAAATTAGACACAAAGACTCGATTTCTATGAACGACTTGTGTTTACTATATATTTTTAAAAGATTTCTCATTTATTTATCACCTCGGACAACAATATTTGCCAATGACCCAAGCACAGACAGATTTCAGCAGCAGAACTATCGACCTACTGTCGCCAAATTCACAGTCCAACCAATCTGTTGTATTCCTGCGTAAGTTTTCTCTAGTGTTTAGGTGCCTTTTCAGTGTTGATGCAAAGTAACATTATAGGCCTAAACCAGCAGTCCCATCCATATCCACCAAGCTTCCTGCTAGTTAACAGATGGACATACAGGCTTTAGACAATCACTTGAGATATTTATAGCTCCTCAGCTTTCTAAGTGTGCCAGGTAGAGACAGGGAAGGTAAAGTGCAAACATCTGCTGAGGACCAGTGGCTTTGAAGCATCTGTATCGTATATTGTGCTTAATTAATGAAATAATTAACTACTTGATGTCTGTTCTACACACAAATTCTTTCTTAAAATCATCAACAACATAAAACTATTCTTTAACTATTATCTCTATACAGTACTTCTCTGAGCAATTTTTGAACTGTATATTGCAGCGATACCCATGTTGCCTACTAAGGATGAAAACTGTGATGATTCACAATTCAAAAAAGGCAGTTTAATGGCATTGTCACAAAGTCCATATATTAACGACAACTTTTAAAATGCATAAATCTTAAGTTATCTTAAATTGTATTTATTTTTTTTAATGTGTTATTTTCAAACATGTCCTGCAGATATAGACACACTAAACAGCAAGAGTGGCATGTTAACATAAAAACTTGAATAGACCAGACAGATGATTTGCATTAAAGCTTTTTCCATTTTTTCTAATCCAACCAAGCACGATTCACAAACATCAACACTTACAGCTATCATTAAAATTGTTCAGGGGCATGTTTTGTATTTTTTGAGAGCAAACGTGCATATAGCTATAGAGGCAACCGAGTACTGAAAGAAGACTCCAAACAACCGTTTCGCAGTTACAGTGCAGAATGCTGTAATAGTGGTGCCAGTTTCAGAAAGTATTCAGACCTCTTCATTTTGTTCAAATTTTTTTTATGTTGCAGCCTTATGCTAAAATGCTTTAAATTTATACTCCATACCCCATAATGACAAAGCAAAAACCAGATTCTTGATAACTTTGCAGATTTATTAAAAAGAAAAAACTAAAATATCACATAGACATAAGTATTCAGAACCTTTGCTATGTCACGGCCCTCTCGGCCGTACCGTTTGTGTGCATGAAGTATGTGGTCTGTGTTGTCTTTCTCTCTATATCTCTCTCTCTCTCTCGCTCTCTCTGTTGATTGCTCTCAGGTGTGCTGTGGCCAATGGAGCTGATTATTGATGGGGCGCACCGGTGTGCAGTGTGTTGCATCGTATATAAAAGAGCTATAGCCACCTTGATCATGAGCGCTCGGGTGTGTGTTGACTCTTTTTCCCGGGTTCCCCTTGGCTGGAACGTAGAATTCGTGGTTTTCGTTATTGTAAACTCCAGAGTTTTGTTGTCTTTTTACATACTGAGCTGTCAATAAATGTGCCTGCTTTTGCTACTCTGGTCTTCCTGCATCTTTTTGTTACATTCTATTTTTAAGGTGTAACAGCTTTGAAACTTGAAATTTAGCTCAGGTGCATCACATTACTCTGGATTACCTTTGAGATGTCCACTTGTGGCAAATTCTATTGATTGGACATGATTTGGAAAAGCACACACCTGTATACATAAGGTCTTACAGCTGAAAATGCATATCAGAGCAAAAACCAAGCCATGAGGTCAAAGGAACTGCCAGCAGAGCTCAGAGACAGGATTGTGTCGAGGCACAGATCTGGGGGAGGCTACACATTTTTTTTGGCTGCATTGAAGGTTCCCAAGAGCACAGTGGCCTCCATAATTCTTAAATAGAAGAAGTTTGGAACAACCAGGACTCTTCCTAGAGCTGGCCGCCTGGCCAAACTGAGCAATTGGGGGAGAAGGGCCTTGGTAAGAGAGGTGACCAAGAACCCGATGGTCATTCTGGTTGAACTCCAGAGATCATTTGTGGAGATGTGAGAAACTTGCAGAAGGACAATCATCACTGCAACACTCAACCGATCTGGGCTTTATGGCAGAGTGGCCAGACGGAAGCCTCTCCTCAGAGCAAAACACATAAAAAGCACCTAAAGGACTCTCAGACTGTGAGAAACAAGATTCTCTGGTCTGACGAAATGAAGATTGAACTGTTTGCCCTCAATTCCAAGCATTATGTCTGGAGGAAACAAGGCACCGCTCATCACCTGCGCAAAATACCATCCCAATGGTGAAGCATGGTGGTGGTAGCATCATGCTGTGGGGGTGTTTTTCAGCAACAGGGACTGGAGGACTGGTCAGGATTGAAGGAAATCTGAAAGCAGCAAAATACAGAGATATCCTTAATGAAAACCTGGTCAAGAGCGCTCAGGGCGCTCAGGACCTCAGACTGGGCCGAAGGTTCACCTTCCAACAGGACAATGACCCTAAGCACACAGCCAAGACAACGCAAGAGTGGCTTAGGCACAACTCTGTGAATGTCCTTGAGTGGCCCAGCCAGAGCCCGGACTTGAACCCAACTGAACATCTCTGGAGAGACCTGAAAATGACTGCCCATCCAACCTGACAGAGCTTGAGAGGATCTGCAGAGAAGAATGGCAGAAATTCCCCAAATCCAGGTGTGCAAATCTTGTCGCATCACACCCAAAAAGACTTGAGGCTGTAATCTCTGCCAAAGGTGCTTCAACTAAGTACTGAGTTAAGGGTCTGAATACTTCAGAAAAAAAAAAAAAAATTGTAAAGCATTTTAGCATCAACATAAAAAAAGGTGAAAAAAATGAAGGGGTCTGAATACTTTCTGAATGCACTGTATATATCAACATAAATAGCAGTATGCATTTTAAAATGTATAAATCTCTCATATATATAAATTTAGGGATTTCTGTCTGATAACGGGTAATGAAAAAAGAGAGAGTTGTCAAATCATTTGGACGTAACATTGTTGTATATTATAGGCAAGTATTTATTTCATATAACATTATCTAGTTTTGATAACACAGTTTTCATGGTGAAGGCAAATTTTGGTAGCCAGCCTTTTGTACACTGTAAAAAGTGCATTTGTGGAGTTTTTATCAAGGAGTCTGCTGGACCTAACCGAAAAAATTACTCTTGTCATTGTAACCCATTATAAACATGTTGATTCAGTTATATTAAATAATATTTTTGAATTAAAATAATAATATTAATAAATAAAAAAATAAATAAAATTATAAAAAATAGTTTTTAGATTTAAACCATTAAATAAAGATGTTACCACATAAACCATTTAACTTGACAAAATTTGTTGTCTAGTGTAGCCAATGTTCAAGATTAAGTGAGTAATAATCGATTAGGTCTCTAGATATTCACATGCCTAAAACTTTTAGTATATCAATCCATGACATACAGTAAGTCACTTATGTAGTTAGAGTCAAGAACTGCTTTGAAATCTCTGAATCATGACTACAAAGTGCTAAAAAAATAGAACTGATATTTTCTTTTCAAAAATGACTACATTGTGGGAAAAGCTTCTGCATGATTTGATTTAACTGATCTGGTTTACATTTTGTACTCTGTAAAAAGGTAAAAATAAGTGTTGTTACTTTAAAGAGCTATACCTGACAAAATCTTTAACTTGACATAATCTTTAACTCTTTGATTTGAATAAAGCCAGTTAACTTTGATGTTATCACATGAAGTACATGCTTTATGTTAGCTAACATGAAATATGTAAATTTTGCCAACATACATGTCAATGGGCTGGTCATTACAGAGACAGAAATCTAGTAACTGCCAAATCATCAGACCCTCTATTCCCTCATTCAACCTAACTAGCAAGGAGCCATGCTTCACTGCTTCTAATGCTGTTACCTAGCAACATGTCCTCTGATACAAATCCAGGATAACTACCAGCTTCTAGCACCTGTTAGTCTTAGGAGAACAAAGGGATCTGCTGCATTTAACAAACACAGATTATGATTGTTTCAGTGTCCACTTCCAATTACTCTAAACAAAACACAGAATTGAGCAGTTAATCCAGAGGAAAAAGTCTTGCAACCATTTGCTAAAAACAGACCATCAACATGCCCAATTAATTAACTGTATCACTAATTAGCATGACTTACATTTTATACACATTTTCTTCACCCATACACATACTTCATGTTCTAATTTGTAGTAACAGCAGTTAAGAACGACAAAAAAGCCATTTGTTAACTTAATGACCTCAATCAAGCACCTAAAGCAACCAAGTATACACAAGTTCACCTTTCTTAGAATAGCTGCCTAGAACTTTAAACAAGAGCAGCTTCTATTTTTAGAGGGCTTATCTGCGTGATAAGTCAGACACCAGAAAGAGAGTGACATACAATAGTGATTTATCAGCATTTTTCTCAGATTCTCATCCACACATTCCTAAATATTTCATTTGTAGCCTGGAGCTTACTTTTTATTTTTAGCCACAAACCACTTGTCTTTGAACCACAAACTAACTCACCCACAACAAGTGGTGGCAAACATGACAAATTATAGCAGATTTGCAGAATGGACTTTCCTTGTAAATATGAGATGCTCAGATTTGCTCTAGGATGCTTTGAAAGTTATGCGATAAGGGTGACAATAAGGCAAATGTAATGCAACTGTCTTTCAATTGTGGCAGTGCCAGCTCTGTAAAACTGTTCTCATATTGATAAACTGAACTCAGTGGGAACTGATTTTCGTGGAAGTATGGTTTTAGTGCCAGTTTTTTGTGAAGCAAAACATAATTTAAAACTTGCCATAACACATTTGAATAGTTCTCAGAATCTGATGTTTCCAGGAAAGTAAATAAATCTGTAAATAAGTAGGAAAGTAAATAAAATTCCCATACTTTTAGAGTATGTACCGAATTTGATGAAGTTACTTCTCGACCGTTAATGAAATACATAGATATGCAGGTGTGCAGTATACATTCCTGGACGTACTACATCTGCCATGTTGTCCACCAACATCTGTGTGTTTTTTTTTAATATGATATACTATATGAAGTTAAAATAGTGCCTAAATGATTTGCATGCAAAGAGTCAGATTTGAAAAAGCATAAATGAAGTTACAAGCATGATAGAAAATTTGCATGCGTAGCGTGAGATTTGTGAAATCGTAAATCAAATTGCAAGCGTAAAAATAAATGGCATGCGCACAGAATGTTTGGTAAAGGTGTAAATCAAGTTGCAAGCGTAAGAAAAAAATATTAGCAATACTTTAATGCTTTGCATAAGTATAATTCATGTGTTGAGAATCTGTAATTTCATATTAACACCAAGTAAATGTGGTTTGTATTCTTCTGACTTCCTTTTTTTGCTCTTACACTTTTGGCACTGTTTTAGCGCCTAAACATGGCCAAAAACTTTGCAAACCTGCAAACAGCGATATGCAAGCAAAGAAAGGGTGTCATGAGCAGCAAAATGGATTGACCGCATAGAATCAGTCTGTATGTGTAAAAAAAGATTATTGCAGAAGTGTAAATGACTTGTTTGTGGCGAAAACATTTTCAGAAATTATCTGACAAACACTGTTCTGTCTTCCCTTTTGTTGCGATCATACTTTTAGCACAAATTTCTCACTGAAAAGAGTTTTGCAAGTGCGAGGGCGAAGGCGGATCTACCTGCTTCTAGTAACCAATCAAATGAGGTTTTTGTTGACCAGTTTACTCTGACCTGATTGGTTTAATAATGTGACAGACAGCTTCTTCTTCATAAGGCTCAGCGTCGTTCCTCTGGATATCTCCTATCTTAAATATTAAACTGAAAGTTTTTTTTTATTGTGAGAGTAAAGTTGAGCCGACACCATTTATCTCAATCTGGTGTTCAAATGTTTTTTGTTGCTGTTCATTATTTTAATTATATTTTAATTACTTTAAATTATCATTGGCATGGCAAATGGTTTGATGGATGGATGGATGGATGAAACTTGCTGGTATCATAGAACTCATTCTAGAAAACAAAATTATACTGTATAAGTAAACTCTATCTATATATCTGTTCAGAGAGTTTCGTTTATATGTCTTACTTCATTCATTTGTTTTCTAGCATGAGTTCTATGATACCAGCTAATTCCATCTATTCATCAAAATGCCTCGCCAATGATAATTACAAGTAAATATAATTAAAATAATGAACAGCAACAAGAAGAAACATTTAAACACCAGATTGCAGGTTTGCAATGTTTTTGGCCATGTTTAGGTGCTAAAACAGTGCCAAAAGTGTAGCCGCAAAAAAAGTCAGAAGAATACAAATCAAATTAATTTGTGTTAATATGAAGTTACAGATTTACAACACATGAATTACACTTATGCAAAGCATTAATGTATTGCTAATCATTTTTTCTTACGCTTGCAATAGTGTTGTCACAGTACCAAAATTTCAGTAGTCGGTACTGATACCAGTGATATTTCAGGGTTCTCGTACCAATTCCGATATCACAGCAAATATATGCTAATATGATAATGTGCTATTGAACACATAAGTTTAGTTATTTTAATAATTATTTTAATAATTATAATTTAATAATAATTATTCTTTTCCAGAACATGTTTTAAAGTTTAATTTAATCATCAAAATGGTGTCTATTCAATTAATTCTTAAAACTTTAATAAGTGAAAATAGAACTTTTTAATGTCAATGCATTTTTTTGCCAAACATTTATCAACAGCTGTTTTGCTTGTGATAAATTTATTAATTAATGTTGTTATTATTATTATTACTACAGAGAATATTACATTTTACTATACAGTTGTATTATTAATATATTTTTATTCAAGTTTTTAATTTAATTTATTCAATATTCAAGCATCTAACTTGTATTTTGAATCATGCTTTTATTATGATGTGGGTTTTTTGCTGGAAGCTTCACTTTACTGGATAAACAGTTCATGATAGGGCCCAGTGTGATCACTGAAGACTTATGTCATGTCTGAAATCTCATCTGTTTACACTGTCCTTTGAGTCTGACAAATGAAATGTAGGACACAGTTTTGGAGTGTTTGTATTTCAGACTACTGGAGTTTGTGTATTTGGTCATTTTTAAATGTTATGTTTTAAAAATTATTACTGTGAAGCACTTTGGTCAACTCTGTTGTTTTAAATGCTATATAAATAAAGTTGAACTGAGATTACAGCGCAAATGCTGCGATTTAATTATATAAATATATAGTTTACATGTGCTGAGTGGTTCACAGTGGATTAGTGCTCTGCTTTGTCATCTCAAACAACGTGAATGATTTTCAATGTCTGTGGAGTTTCCAGTGTATGAGCGGTCGGATTTATACCTTCATTTAAAGTACACAGCTCATCCACGCTAAGATTGCAGCCTTCAGCGGTTTAATAAATCACATTAGGACACATCAATTGGCTTAATTGTCCATTTCAGTGCAAAAGGAGTAACAGAGAATGCGTTCAAATTAAGCCTGTGAGCATTTTAAAGCAGTCGTGTGTCAGTCATACTGCGCACTGGTACCGGTGCTTGGTACTACTGGTACTGCAGAAACACTGGTATCGTTACATCTTTTTTATTTTAGTACCGACTTGGTACCGGTACTTTTGACAACACTAGTTTGCAACTTGATTTACACCTTTACAAAATGTTCGGTGTGCTTACAAAAAAAACAAATGATAAAACAATTACGCATGCAATTTTATTTGCACTCTCACAAATCTCACTCTGCGCATGCAAATCATTTAGGCACTATTTTACCTTCATAATACTAATCACTAGATTTACATAGACTAGTCGACTATAGCTAATGTTGTCGACACTGTCAGCCTGAAGTCGACTAGTCGCTTTCCACATGATTTTAAAAAAATGCATCTGTAGTAAATACAGCGGGTTGGGAATTTCCGAAACAGTGGATGGGAAGGGAAGACTCATTCATATTAATGAGGAAAACTCTACCTGATTTGTTAGAATTAGGTTTAGGGGTTGGGTTTTAGTCAGGGTGCGAATTACACATTGACATTCAGGGGGTCTCCGTGGTGGTGGTGGTGGTGGTGAGGTGTGAATCATGGACTGGTGGACAGAGACCCTAGTAAGTCATTTTGGAAACACAAGCAACAAAATATACTTATTAATACATATTATGATAACTTTTTTTTTTTTTTTACAATCATTATAAATTTAATATTTTAGAATTCATTTAATATATGATATATAATATATCACTTTTGTCAGGTATTTCCCACTAGGAAAAACAATGCCTGGGAAAATAGAAAAATTATGCAGAAATACCTTTCATGCCATTTTGGAGCAAAAAAAAAGTAAATAATGGAAAGATGACAGGTTTTAGCGCATACATCTCTATACTCTGTGAACTTTCACACAACATATACACTGACATTTGAGAACCTTTGATAAAAACAAAATTTCTACATTTCTATTCAGGACACTGTTTGTCTGGTGCATCCACAAGTGTCTGACTGGCAAGTTTCTAAACACTTTATTGGTTCGGAGGATGACATCACGAGTCACGACTAATTGAATTTGACTTGACTAATTGGCTCGACTAGTTGACTATTACAAATCAGTTGTCGTGCAACCCCTACTAACCACAACCCCAAAAACAATGTACTTAGTTGTTACTATGTTAAATTAACCATGAGGAAAAACTTTCTTGGTACCTATAAAACATACACTTAAAAAGAGTCGCCTGGCTCACAGTTATACACGAATTATTCAAATCTGACGGCTCTTTAGCTCCCGTGGCCTTATGGATAACAAAGTGTTCACACTTCAGAATTTCAGCAGATGCAGTAGGCTATGCCATTCAGGTATTATTTATCTACTGTTTCTTAAATACTGTGTAAAGGAAAACTAGCAGATGTGTAAGAAAAAATTTTAAGTATCTAACGGGAGTTTCTAACTCTATTATCAGTTTTTTGTTTGTTGCTCTTTGTATGCAGTAACTAGCTTATTGAGGTTTGAGGTTTAGTCATGACATATCCTTTAGATACCTGTTGAAGTACTTGACAGTTACATGCCTTTTCTTGTAAGTTGCTTTGGATAGAATTAATCTCCAAACATTAATTTATGCAATCATGTTATACATTTATCTGTGTGTGGCCTAAAACACCCACATACTATACCTATTAACTTACTGAGCACTTTAGTAGGAACACCTTCATATTCATGCGATTATCTAATCATCCAATCTGGTGGCAGCAAAGCAGTACATTAAACCATGCAGATACGGATCAGAACCTTCAGTTAATGTTCACATCAACCATCAGAATGGGGAAAAAATTTGATCTCAGTGATTTCGACCGTGTCATGATTGTTGGTGCCAGAAGGGCTGGTTTGAGTATTTCTGTAACTGCTGATCTCCTGGCATTTTCACAGTCTCTAGACTCAAGTTTACTCAGAATTTTGCCAAAACAAAAAACATCCAGTGAGCAGCAGTTCTACGGATGGAAACGCCTGGTAGATGAGAGAGGTCAACGGAGAATGGCCAGACTGGTTCAAACTGACAGAAAGGCTATGGTATCTCAGATAACCACCCTGTACAACTGTAGTGAGCACAATAGCATCTCAAAAAGCACAACATGAGCAACGAACAAATGAGCAATCTAGAAGGAGAACAACAACCATTTTAAGTTGGAGTTGGAGTATAAATTAGTTCAGAATTAACTTGTGCAGATGTTGGCTGTCATAACTCAAAGTAGTTCATGTTATCAACATAACTAACATCAAGCCATCACTTCATTTCACCTCCCACACCTTAAACTTTGATGGGCGAGGCACTCCCAAATGACAGTCATTGCAAATCTGTAAAGTATCAGAGATTTGGAGATTTTTACAAATTTAAAACGCAAAACATCCCCTAAAAAATATGGCGATGCAATGATAACACTGGAGACCGGAAAACAAAAACAGTCTTCCTTTATAAATCGAGGAAAAATTTCGTGTATAGGAAAAAGGTGAATACGTTCCAATGAAGACCTTCAGCGGCATTCACACCGAACACATTCTTGCGCTAAAAAAAGCTAAATGCTGCTCCATGAATGGAAAAAGAATGCAGGTGTCTCGAGGCACTTTTTTATTTAAGTTTATGTTCTTTTTAACTTGACAAGGCGTCCACAAAACACGGCTCTCCTGCGCGTGACGCTAAAAAAGCAGCAAGACGCCCGTCAAGTGCATGTATACAATTGAAAAACAATTGAAAACCAGTGTGGAAGGATGCAAAATCTCATTCGGTTTGAATGACCCTTTATGAAGACATTACATTCAAAATGAAGATGTTTATATTCTAAATTAAGACGTTACACTGTAAGCAATTTTAGCTGGTTGTCAAAAACAACAACAGCAAAATAGCGCCCTCAACTGACAAGTGTAATGAACAACATGGCATAAAAATGGCATTAAGCCTCAATAATTCGCTGCAGCTACAACACTATGAGAACATGCAAAATGATTGACAGGCAGAAAGCGTCAAAGACCGCGGCACGCGGACACATTTTTGTTTGCTTTTTAAATAGCCTAGAAATGTCACAGAGACCAGTGAGATATATCACGACACTTATTTTATTAATATCTTTCAGTTAGTTGGATTATTTATTTATTGTTTTTTTGCATACTATTCCATGAAAAAGATCGTTCACAGCACCTTTCAATTGTGTATTTATAATGACACGCGAAATGAGGCGCCTCACGTCAAAACAAATCAAAACATCGACAGCAAGACTAAACATTCTGGAGGGAAATCTGCAGTTTCTCGCTGGCAAAATATGGAAGTCAGAGGTATTCTATGACGAAATATTTGCTTTGGCGGAGCAGCTCGTAAGCGTGCGATTGTATTCGGAAGCTTCTGTTTGTGGACGAAAACTTACTGTCTGTGATCCTCTGCAGCCCAAGAACGTCCTCCGGCGTTATTATTGTGTTTTTCAACAAATCCTCTTCGGTTGTACACGGTACACCCGCGTCGCAGCCTTGCTTCACTTTCATCACTAAACGCGCGTTAAGATATGATGCTGAGGCGCTTACTGTTCTTCGCACCCAACCTCTCTCCCTGGCAAAGGCCGTTTGTTTGCTTCCACTCTGCTGCCTGCTGCGTCCTGACTATTTAACGCAAGTTCTTACAAGGGCTACTGTTACAAGAATAGTCCATTCACCTCCCCCAGCCAGTCTGTTAAGATGTAGAGTGATTTCACTCCTTCTGTTCAATGCGAATGCGGCTCACTCTGTAATCTGCATACTGTCTTCTACTGAATGAATAGTGCAAGCAAATACTTCAAGTATTCGAACAAAACCATACTGTAACTAAGGGCGGAAGGAAGTTGGCAGACGGTTCATTAAGTCGCTTCTCTTTTGTGGACGGTCTCATAATGTTCATCCGTTTGCTTTCTATGTGGACGAGAAGTTGCATTTATTCGTCTGCCCCTGGAGGAAAACCTGAAGGAAAATGAAATCGAAAATAGAAATATGAAATGCAACTACATGTTTTAAAGGGATAGTTCACCCAAAAATGAAAATTCTCTCATTATTTACTCACCCTCATGCCATCCCAGATGTGTATGACTTTCTTACTTCAGCAGAACAAAAACAAAGATTTTTAGAAGAATATTTCAGCTCTGTAGGCCCTTACAGTGCAAGTGAATGGTGATCAGACCACTGTAGCTCCAAAAATCACATGAAGGCAGCATAAAAGTAATCCATATGACTCCAGTGGATAAATCTATAACTTCAGAAGAGATATGCTAAGTGTGGGTGAGAAACAGATCAATATTTAAGTCTTTTATTTTATTTTATTTACTCTAAATCTCCACTTTCACTTTCAGATATAAAAAGTGAAACTAAACAGGCACTACATGTGGTTTTCAGATGTAAATGTGAAAGTTTATCAAATTTAACTTCTATCAAGATGGAAGCAGAGCAATAAAAATGACATTTAGCTTCTAGAACCTTTTATTTTATTTGCAGCAAATTTCTTTGTTGATGCCAGCATACCTGAGAAAGGTTAAGTGTAACAGAATCAGAAATCTGAAAGAGAAGAGAAAAATTGAGTTCTCCTCTCTCGATCAAACCTGCCTTGCTGATATCATTTTGCATAATTCCACTGGATGGTGAAAGCTTGTGTTTTCCTTTGCCCCTCCTTTTGGCTAAGTGAATATTCCTGATGAGAGAAATTGATTCAGAGAACTGTATGTGTATCTTCTGCAGCTGTTTATGCGATAGAGCTCTTCTTCTAATATAATCGAATAAAGTCAAAGTCCATGCATGTTTAATTAGAGCTAAGAAACATGTAAGAGTGTCAGTAAAAGAAGGGCTGTATAAATGAGTTTAACAAAACTAATGCTTAACGGGCAATAAAGGGTTAATTCACCCAAAAATAAAAATTTCCCTCATCATTTACATCCCTCATACCATCCCAGATGTGTAGGACTTTCTGTCATCTGCTGAACACAAAGATTTTTAGAAGAATATTTCAGCTCTGTAGGTCCATACAATGCAAGTGAATGGCCAGAACTTTGAAGCTCCAAAAATCACATAAAGTCAGCATAAAAGAAATCCATAAGACTGCAGTGAACACATCCATATCTTCAGATGCGATATGATAAGTACTATACATTTTTACTATAAATTCTCCTCCCTGCCTAGCAG
This sequence comes from Myxocyprinus asiaticus, assembly GCF_019703515.2. Classification (NCBI taxonomy): domain Eukaryota; kingdom Metazoa; phylum Chordata; class Actinopteri; order Cypriniformes; family Catostomidae; genus Myxocyprinus; species Myxocyprinus asiaticus. The sequence goes on along the minus strand of NC_059374.1, from coordinate 28,940,873 downwards.
GTGGTGATATGCACAAATAATTCAAGTCACCAAAAAAAGTGTAAGTGAAAGTGGAGATTGATAGTAAAAAAGGACTTAAATATTGATCTGTTTCTCACTCACACCTATCATATCACTTCTGAAGACATGGATTTAATCTCTGGAGTCTTATGAATTACTTTTATGCTGCCTATATATGCTTTTTAGTTCTTCGAAGTTCTGGCAACCATTCACCTGCATTGTATGGACCTATAGAGCTGAAATATATTTCTTAAAATATTTGTGTTCAAATACTTCATTTGTGTTCAGTAGAAGAAAGAAAGTCATACACATCTGGGATGGCATGAGAGTGAGTGAATGATGAGAGAATTTGTAATTTTGGGGTGAACTATCCCTTTAATGAGCACCAAAGCTGCACAAACTGTAAATTAATTTCTTTTAATTTAATAATTTTTAGGGGTTGGACATAGAATGTTTTTGCTCTTAAAGGCACTCAAGAAACTGAAAAGATTCTGCAACCAGTGGTATGAATGTGCACACATATTATTATGCTAGCAGAGTTTATCATCACAATAGTCAGTGTCTGTTCTGATTATCTCAGCTGATGATCCCCTTATGGTGAGAGATGATTTTACATTCCATCGAGCTTTCACTGCAGGACCCTGCTGTGTCCATATGTCCATGCCGTGTGTCATTGCCTATGCTGTTATCTCGAAGCAACCTCTGTGATGCGTCTGCATGTCCCTCACTCTACGCACCGACTGGATCTGGGGGTGATTGGCCCCCCATTCGTTCCAGTGCTTATAGAGTCCAAACTCAAACAGGTACTGGTATCCACGATAGCCAGGGTACTGGTATCCAACCCACCTGGATATGGAAGTAACATACATTAATTCTTGAGAGATCATTTAATAGCTGGATAATCATCTTCAAACTGGACACTGGCAATAATACAAGGGATGCTAAATCGCTTACGTTACACCATTCACTTGGATGCTGGCAATTCTGTCCTGGAAGCCATAACACCACAAACTTGGGAAGTCCTCATCGCAAACCTCCATCTTACGGCCATCAAAGTTCACACACTCGTACAGACAGATCTTATGGTCCTGTGGGTCCTACAAGGAGAAAGCACACAGAATTGTTGTCTTTCATAGTTTCCATGGTCCTCCTTTAAAGCAATAATCAAAGTCCTTGAATTAATTGTTCATGGTTAGTGATAAAATGTTAACTCACCATTCGAACTGGCCGGACAGACATGAGACGATCACAACGATAGCTGTTGGACCAAGTGTCCCAGCGAGGGTATTTGCCCCTCTCCAGCATGAACATCTCACCACTCATGTTCAGTTGCTCATAACCTACCCATCTGCAAGGTAGTTCAGAATACACAATGGTCTGTTTATTTTTTCATTTACTGTACTTTATTATTAAACAACAGACAGAAGAAATTGTATATTTAAAACTCAGATGTTATGATTAACACAGCTAGCTTTAAAGTACATATTTGATCACAGTTGGCACGACAAGTGTTAATAGTCCCCAATAAATCTACTTCAGTTACACTTAGGTTGGTCTGCTTCACTAAAAGTAAGTTTTTAGGACATTTATGATTTTTAATTAACTTCTTCAGATGTCCCTTTTACATCTACAGTTTACAGTAACACTTTACAATGAGGTTCCATTCGTTAACATTAGTTAATGCATTAGGTATCACGAACTAACAATAAACAATATTTTATTTATTTTTTTACAGCTTTTATTAATCTTTGTTAATGCTAGTTAATAAAAATACAATTGTTAATTGTTAGTTCATGTTAATTCATAGTGCATTAACAAATGTTAACACAGATAACTTGATTTTGAAAATGTATTACTACATGTTGAAATTAACATGAATCAGGATTAATAAAAAGCTGTAACTAATGTTGTTAACTAAAGCTGAAGTATGTAATTTCTGCAACACTTGCGCCACAGAATGGAATTGCAAAAATAAACAATGTTTTCAAAACATCTTTCTGAATACGCCCCTCTCATACGCAGATGTTCAAACCGTCAGATAGTCCCGCCCCCAACTTCTGTCACTGGTTGAGTAATGTTGTTGGGGCAGGTCTAAGTGAGTTGCTCAAAACTAACACAGGAATTTTATAGTGCCAGAAACACAGTGTTTTTTGAGAAAATTAACATATGAATGGCTTACTTATAGTTGTCTCTGCATATTAAGCTGGGATAGAAAAAAGTATTTTAACACTGAAAAAAGTTACATCAGCTTTAACAAATAGAACCTTACTGTAAGTGATACCCATTTTACATTTAAATTACATCATAACATTTTCCATTTTTTTTTCTTTATTAATATAGCATGTAATTTGTTAGATCATTCCATACTTACAGCCCACACTCCACTCTAATGGAGCCCACATGTTTCAGCCCCTTCTCACAGACGTTACGACACTCCACTCAGCTCCATCATTCGCCCTTGGAAATTCTCGTTCTCAAACAGACATATCTGATCAAAGGATTTACACATGACCACATCTAATCAAACAAATGCATCTTGAACTTTACCAGTCTGTTTCATATATGTTTTAATATTTCCTTAATAGAGTAATGAGAATTTTTTAAGTGCTTAATGAAATATATTTCACCTACTCTGTGGGAACTCATTCCCGTGGCATTGCGACTCCCCATGCTTCCCTGTACAGCAGTATGTGACATGACTGGAGCTGTTACCAAACAGAGAGGTGGAGAAAAAAAGAAAAAAAAATTCAAGCTTCAATAAAAGATCTAATCATGATTCAGTAAAGATTTAAGTTCTGTGTAGGACAACAGAACCTTGGAAAAGCTAAATTCAATGAACAACTAAACATTTAGTAGCTGACATTGTTACAGTTCTGAAAGACTTCAATAGCTACCTCTAAATAGCTTCTAAATAACCTCTTGCTACACATTTAACAGAACACATCTGAAGACATTTTAACGTCAGGCATGTGACATTACCAGACTTTCCATTTATAAAAAAAATCTACTTCACTCAAATCAGTGAAGTCTGGAGCAGACTAAATCTATATACAGGATACTCCAGTCGCTTCAAATCTATAAAAAAGTATTTATATACTCTATATCTATATACGCTCCAAACAATCAAGGTTTATTCCAGCTTGTTTAAAGAGTGAGATTTCTACTCAGTAAGGGCCTGAAGAGCTCCCCAAAACTTTGCAGTCAGGCGCAAAACAATGTAAGAGGAGTGCTGGCAGAGGAAAGGATGCCAAGACCTGAATATACTAGGGTTCGGGCTTTGGATGGGATATATATATATATATATATATATATATATATATATATATATATATATATATATATATACACATATATCTCCCTAGTTGTACTTCTAGGGCAGAACAAGGCCAGGCTATTGGATAAAGTGATGGCCGTTTGGAGTGCAGGCTTATCGATGTGACCCTGCTGATGTTGCTCATTGCTTTGTTGCAAGCTTTGGATGGATGTCTGATGTCTATCTCCATCAGCAAAAAATGTGTGGAACTCTACTCTCTTCAGCTCTCTCTCTCTCTCTCTCTCTCTCTCTCTCACACACTCATTCACACTCTGTAACACAGTTAGTAATATGCTGACCTCAGTAGACTGGCAACAGACCTCTCCATTGAGAGAAATAGGGAGACTTGTTGTTGTATACAAACTGTAAAAAAAAAAAAAAGAAAAAAAGCCACCCACTTTAGTTTAAAAGGATAGTTCACCCCAAAATAAAAAGTCTCTCATCATTTATTCACCCTCATGGTGTCCCAGATGTGTATGACCTTCTTTCATCTGCAGAACAAAAACAACGATTTTTAGAAAAATATCTGCTCTGGTGGTCCTTTCAATGCGAGTGAATGGTGACCAGACCTTTGAAGCTCCAAAAATCACATAAAGGTCACAGCAAAGTAATCTTTAAGACTCCAGTGGTTAAATCCATATCTTCAGAAGCAAAATGATAGGAGTGGGTGAGAAACAGATCCATATTTAAGTTATTATTTACTATAAATCTCATTTTGAAAGTGAAAGTTGAGATTTATGGTAAAAAAAAAAAAAAAAGGATTAATTACTGATGAAGAAAATAACTCTGATAACTTATAAAATTGAGTTAAAATGACAGAAATGAAACAAAGATGTTGTTATAATGATAAATTGTTTTTACAGTGTGTTGTGTGAAACTTCAGCAGTTTTCTAGGTGGTTACAGTTATATCCTGACAAGTGCTCATTTAAACTGCACTGTAAAATTGCTCCTTAAACATTAAACAGCATGCACCATTACCCTACATAGCCTAAATGTAAGTGCAACAGTGAAAAAGAATATAGACAAAACCAAACAAATCACTTACAGCAATTAATTTAAGATTTACAGTCCTAAACATGTGCCATATTGTTACTTACCTGAGCTCAATTTATACCTGTGGGTATAAAGGCTTAACTTACTGTTTTTTTATTTACTTGAATGACAAGTCATATTTTCATTTCACTTAGTCATGCTCTTCCTATAGCAACACTGGGCCCAAACCATGCAGTCTGCTTTGCATAAACTCAAAGAAGTGGGCAGGACATGGATGTTGAATGGATGTGCTTGTAAAGTGCTGTGTGTGTATGCATATGTGAGGGACAGCATGTGTGCGAGTATGTAAAGGCAGGTGTAAATGGATAGTTTAAACACTTTGTACCTATCACTGCGGTGAAAGCAGAAGTGTCTAAGGCAGCCATGGGTTTTTAATGAGAGATGTTTGTCAGAGTGGATTTCTTAAGAGCTGAGGTTCCTTGTGTATTTAGGGATACATTCAAGCTGTTTTAGTAGTTGCAATTATCTTTTTTCAAACATTTTAGAGAATAAACGTGGAGCTAAGAATTGCAGTTGTGGTAGTGCTTTACGAAGGCTTATGGAATAAAAGCATGCATGGAATCAATGTGCCTGGCATCCACTCCACTAGCAGTTGCCAGTAGGCACGATGCCTTCCTGGCTATGGCAGATGTTATTGTGAGCTGGGTAAAGCCAAAGGCTCAGTCCAAAACAATGAGGCCTGGGGCAAAGTGCTGACTCCTACCTGCCCTGTGGCCAATCTTCCCATTCTGCCATGCTACATATAAATAGAGCCCTTAGTCGGAGGTCTGGAGACCGTTGTGTGGAGCCCCTGAACGCTTACAGCTATTTTTTTGGGTAGGTCAGGTAAGCCCTCCATGTTAGTCCTTTCATTTGTTAAGTCATTTTCCATTTAGTGTGCTTTGCCGATCTGTAAAACTCCGGGGGAGAGGCACCCGATCACACAAACACCACTGAGAACAAAACAAACATAGCAATCTTATGAGCAGGCATTGACATTTCAAGAAACTAAATGTAAAACAACACACCACACATCAAAATACTTTACATTAGAATGCTTTGGGTAACAACTGATATCAGTTCTCTTCAATACATTGAATAAGAGGTCTGTAAAATTGTACTAATGCTTCTGGGCTAAATCTGATATTTTATGCAGTTGCTGATATAATCTATACAGTTTGTAATTTCTCATATTTGCAGTGGGTAAAGCTTTTAGATCCAATGTGCATAAGCCATAAATTTGTTTTTTTCTCTTCATCTAAGTAGGTGCTTTGCTGTTTGGCCTTACTCTGTAATGTTTGGATTATGTACTCTAAATCAGCGAGAGAATCAGTGTGATTTATTTTTTTATTTTATTCATTTATTAGAGCAAAAATGACATTTCAATTACATTTGTCAGCACCTTTGGTAACTAACTTGTTCCTCGGCCGCAGGCTGTTTGTACAGTTTCATATATTATATATATAAAAATATTCTTCAATTGCATATTTGCGTTCTTCAGGTCTATCAGAATTCAGATATCTTTAAGGATGGCTCTGACTAATCCCATGCCAGTGGGGCCATGGAAGGCAAGTAAATACTTGATGGCTAGTGATAATGCCAACCTCAATACAAAGTGTTGAAATCTCACGTTAATAAGAATGCTTTCAAGTATGTCAAAGCCAACAGTTGTTTCTGTGAACATATGTAGCTCACAGTCTACGACCAGGAGAACTTCCAAGGCAAGCGCATGGAGTTCACCTCAGCCTGTCAGAACATCATGGAATGTGGCATGGACAGTGTCCGCTCAGTGAAGGTGGAGTGTGGCGCGTAAGTTACACAAATACACACAAAGACATGCACAGATTCCTATACCTCGCATAGTCTTAAAGAATGAAATGAAAATGGGAGTTTTGTGGCTAGTAATCCATGTCAATTAGCTTTGAAGCCATGTATATGGTAGTGCACTTCTAAAAGTTCCTAAAATATCCTAAAATAAAATATACGCTTCTCTCTTTTCCTGGAAAACTGACCAAAAATAGCAATGATTCAACTTGCATGACACTGATTTTTGTCTGATCAAATGCTCTCTAGAATGAGAGTCCCTCTCCCTAATACCACCTGCAACCGACTAGCAAATAGAAAAACATGGTTCATGGCTGTGATGTAAACTAAAGCCTATTGGCTTTTTGAAAAAAATGTTTGATATGTCCAACCCAAACTTCCATTTACAATTGGAAATACGTCAACACAGGACTGAAAACTGCGCTTGTCAAGTGATTTCAATGGGTCTTTAAAGGGACAGTTCACCCTTTACTAACCTTCATCTCATTCCAAACCCATATAACTTTCTTATGTAGAACTCAGTAGGAGATCTTATGCTAAATGTTAGCCTCAGACACCATTCACTTTCACTGTATGTAAAAAAATGCAGTGAAAGTGAATGGTGACTGAGGCTATCAGTCCCTAACATTCTGCCTTACATCTCCTTTAGAGTTCCATTAAACAAAGCCATACAAGTTTAGAACAACATGAGAGTAAATGATGACAGGTTTCCTATCCCTTATAGCTCTCTAACTCCCGAGTGTATGTGTCCATTTGAACAGCTGGTTGGGCTTTGAACACTCCAGCTTCTGTGGGCAGCAGTTCATCTTGGAGAGAGGAAACTACCCTCGCTGGGAGTCTTGGAGTGGCAGCAATGCCTACCACATCGAGAGGCTAACGTCCTTCCGCCCAATCTGCTCTGCTGTGAGTCTAAAAATATGTTGACTTACAACAGTGTGGTTACTGTGCAACAGTCTATTTAAATTAATATTCTCTCTCCAAATGTTATGATCTGCACAGAACCATAAGGAGTCCAAGATTACTGTTTTTGAGCGGGAGAACTTCATCGGACACCAGTGGGAGATAACCGATGACTACCCCTCCCTCCAGGCCATGGGCTGGCCCACAAATGAGATCGGGTCAATGCAGGTGCAAAGTGGGGCGTGAGTACCATTCTTTTGTCTCTTTACACCATAGCTTCATGTGATATAATGTATGTGTGTATGTATGTATGCGTGTCTGTACGTATGTGTATAATAATTTTTTTTTTTTTATTATTATCTATGTCTTGCTGCTGTTTTTGTATTGTTGTTGTATTGTTTGTACACTGGAAGCTCCTGTCACCAAGACAAATTCCTTGTATGTGTAAGCATACTTGGCAATAAAGCTCATTCTGATTCTGATTCTGATAACAATTCAGTACTTGTATGCAAGTTGAGTGATACTGGAAATATTAATTTGGGAATCTCATTTTGCATTTGTAATGTATTCTCTCACTGCCTGTAGCTGGGTTTGTTACCAGTACCCCGGCTACCGTGGTTACCAGTACATCCTGGAGTGTGACCACCATGGTGGCGAGTACAAACACTACAGGGAGTGGGGCTCCCACGCTCAGACATTCCAGGTGCAGTCCCTCCGCCGAGTTCAGCAGTGAGAGCAGCCTGCCCACCTCCCTTCCTCCCTACCCCAACTCCTCCTCTTCCTCCACCCCCTCCTCACCTCCACCTCTTTACTCTGACACCGTCAAGCCCAGCTAGACCTGACAGAGCACAGACAGAACGTCTGGTGCATTCTGCAAATGTTCACAGCACTTTCTTCTTTTTCCATGCCATCGATTGAAAGAAAAGAGCGAGAAGAAGAACTCAAGCAGACTGATTCTGTGGGTGGCGCAGTGATGTGACCCAAGCTTTGCTACTCATCACTGTCATGCAGTCTGTGCAAAAGAGATCAATAAAGGGCACAAGTATGACCCCCCCCCCCCAAAAAAAACACTGTGATTGTTTGCTTGATATTGAAGCTGTGACCCAAATGTTATGTCACAAAATAGTACTTAGATGCAGAGAACATAAAAACATTTACCATCTATTCCACAGCTATTTTTATCACTGTAAAATTATAATAAATGAATATGGGATCTTCTTCAAATGGTGTAAGAAGCTTTCAGAATCTTTCTGTCATTTTTGTTTTGTTTTGATAACAGTGGTGGCAAAAACTAAGCTAGTTTTTTAGTAGTAGTGTTTTATTATAAACTACCTCAGTTCAACCTCATTTTTTTTTAACAAAATGAAATTAATAAAAATTAATTTAGATTTTATTTTAATTTTATTTGGTTTAAGATGACCAAAGTCTTTCTAGCAATCAGTCTACTGGCAGTCATCTTTGGAACGCTCTCGGGTAGCTATTTTTCTATGTAAATATGCGGCTTACAAGAGCAGCTTCTATCTACTTGAATGGGGAAAGACCGAAATCTCCAAAACGGTTGGTCAAGATTATGATCAAAGAACATATTTCAAATCAGCAGTAAAATCTGACAACGCTGGAATCATAAAATGTGCTTCTTTACCTCAGATTACGGTTAAAAAATGCAATTTTCCCAGCTTGTATAGTTAATGCGCACGCGCATTCTCGAGTTGATTGACAGGCGATGTCTGGATCTAAAAGGTGATTGGCTCTTTTACCTGTAAGGAGGGACTTCCTTTCTACATCAGTTGACAGTTGGGCGTTCCAAAGAGCGCAACAGTGCCCGCCCACTTTTTCATCTGTCTTGGTTCCGGTATTTTCCACATTAATTTCTTCCATAGACTTTATGTAAAATCCTTCGGATGGCTTCAACGGAAGCATATACCATCAATGAACAACCTCGGAGCTCATGGTAGCTCTGTCTTTAAAGGTTTTTAAATTATTGTTGAAAATGAATTCCTCCATGGGATAAATGAATGGGATTTTAACTTCCGGATCAAGACTGCTGACCTCTATTTCTCCCATTAATTTTAATAGAAATGGCCCGTCTCTGCTAAATACTCTCTGAGATTACTCAATTAAATAGTATGGAATTTTGATATGAAATTTAAATGCGTAAATCTTAAATTTATTATTATTATTATTATTATTATTATTATTTAAATTTAAGCAATAACTCCAACTATGGTATTTTGACAGAAACGATTGGTTGCCAGGGTAATGTTTTTGTAGGAGTAAGATAGCGTGAAATGTAAATAAAAGAGGACGAAAAGATTTTTTATGCATCTTCGTTCAATCAAAATACAATCAAAGGGAAGTATACATTTGCCATGTGTTCATATTAATTACATCATAAAAAAGGCTAAGAGCTGTTGTTATCTTCTATAGCCTACAGATGTTCATTTCTGACAGGCATCTACATGTGGTGTACTATTAGAACATATATGTTTGTATGTGTCTTTCTTTCTTTCGTGGAACACAAAAGGAGATTTTAGGCAGAATGTTAAGTTTTTGTTAATTAAAGTTGCTAAGAAAGTGAATGGCGCTTGGAAACAATATAAAGAAGAGTAACTGCGCCATCTAGTGGTTGGTAGCAGTAAGCGAGAATGGAAGCCCGGAAGTAGTTGCAGGCTGTTACGAAAGCGTAAAAAAGCTGTCATATGCGAGAATTGTGTTCTCGTAAACTTTCAAAATGTCTAACATCACCTGTTTGATGCTCTCCAGCGAGATGTCTTTCCTGTTGACAGTGCTGGCCGCTGGGCTCGCTGCATACTCATTGATTTATTACTGTTTGTTCAAAGGAGCCCGATTTAAGAGCAATCTGTCGTTAAAGGGGAAGACAGCAATTGTTACAGGTTTGATTATATTTTTAAATGTTTGCTTTTATATAAATAAGAACTCAACTACACATACACTTTCCATTTAACCCTTGTGCGTCAATAATAATAAAAAAGTTACTCAAGGACATTTGAAGTTACTCAAAGGTCCTTAGAGGACAAAAATGTCCGCGTCAAAAAACTGCCGTAATAATATTATATATTAATATTATTTTCCACTTTCAATGAGTACATTTTTTAACCAGCATCAGTCTTGATCATAACTACCAAATATTAATTCATTTTAAGGATTTTAAACCTTTAAATGCCGGTTTGTTTACATAATGCCACTTGTTTTTTACACACACACAAATTTCTCAATACACACATACAAAACACACTCTGACATCCATATCAACACACCCACACAATTTTAGGTGCATTATTTATTTAATTGGCCTGCAGTGCTCTATAATACAGTAACAGAAAATAGGAAAAAAAGCATGTAATTGCTCCATAGGCTAAACATGAGAAAAATGGTGCCATCTAGTGGAAAATATTAAAAATTTACATTTTGAAGCCAGGGCTCCAGAATGAAAGCACAATATCATAGAATTCATGATTTTACGCTTTAATCGCACTGGGATCAAATATTGCAGTTTTAATGGGTTTCAGTGGACATTTTTGTCCTTAAGGTCCTGAGTGTAACTATGTACACAGTTTATTATAGATGTATAATAGGAACTGAGGTTGAAATATAAAAATTCCCCCAAAATACACATCTTTGGCAAAATTTATGCAGTTGGCATTAACACAAAATGTATTTTTGTTTTCAAAATGATTAAAAAAAAAAAAATACATATATATATATCCCTAAGGTCGCACAAGGGTTAATCAGAATTTTTCAAACATTTTGATGCCAAGGACCCCCAAATATGAGAGAGACACTTTTCATAAATAGTATAAAACCACCTACATATTTTCATGTATAAAGACCCATTTATACTCAGTGAGAAAAACGAAGAAGTAACGGTGATATTTAAAAAAAAAAAATGTTGTTTGCTAGATGAAAGTATTGGCCTTTATTGTAATTGTATTAAAGCCAAAATAAATGATTAGAATATTATCTAGAATATATCTAGGCCTACTTTGGATTAAGATGACAACATATCTTGTTCTACCCACATTTAATGTTAGATGTTAAACCTGAAACAAAATATTTTCAGCCGTTCAGAAGTATTTTTTATATTTCGTTTCACAATAAATATTGTTTCAAAGCAGTTTACAAAGAATATTGTTTTACAACCCCAAGCAAGTAAGCTGTAGGTGACAGTGAGTGGCAAGGAAAAACTCCCTAGAAAAATACAACACAAGTAGAAACTATTCTTGAATGTGTACAGTGCATCTGGAAAGTATTCACAGCGCTTCACTTTTTCCACATTTTGTTATGTTACAGCCTTATTCCAAAATTGATTAAATTAATTATTTTCCTCAAAATTCTACAAACAATACCCCATAATGACAACGTGAAAGAAGTTTGTTTGAAATCTTTGCAAATTTATTAAAAATAAAAAACGAAAACAATCACATGTACATAAGTATTCACAGCCTTTGCCATGACACTCAAAATTGAGCTCAGGTGCATCCTGTTTCCACTGATCATCCTTGAGACGTTTCTACAACTTGATTGGAGTCCACCTGTGGTAAATTCAGTTGATTGGACATGATTTGGAAAGGCACACACCTGTCTATATAAGGTCCCACTGTTAACAGTGCATGTCAGAGCAAAAACCAAGCCATGAAGTCCAAGGGATTGCCTGTAGACCTCCGAGACAGGATTGTATGGAGACACAGATCTGGGGAAGGGTACAGAAAAATTTCTGCAGCACTGAATGTCCCAATGAGCACAGTGGCCTCCATCATCCGTTTGGAACCACCAGGACTCTTCCTAGAGCTGGCCGCCTGGCCAAACTGAATGATCTGGGGTGAAGGGCCTTAGTCAGGGAGGTGACCAAGAACCCAATGGTCACTCTGACAGAGCTCCAGCATTTCTCTGTGGAGAGAGGAGAACCTTCCAGAAGAACAACCATCTCTGCAGCACTCCACCAATCAGGCCTGTATGGTAGAGTGGCCAGACGGAAGCCACTCCTCAGTAAAAGGCACATGACAGCCTGCCTGGAGTTTGCCAAAAGGCACCTGAAGGACTCTCAGATCATGAGAAACAAAGATTGAACTCTTTGGCCTAAATGGCAAGCGTCATGCCTGGAGGAAACCAGGCACCGCTCATCACCTGGCCAATACCATCCCTACAGTGAAGCATGGTGGTGGCAGCATCATGCTGTGGGGATGTTTTTCAGCTGCAGGAACTGGGAGACTAGTCAGGATCGAGGGAAAGATGAATGCAGCAATGTACAGAGACATCCTTGATGAAAACCTGCTCCAGAGCGCTCTGGACCTCAGACTGGGGTGAAGGTTCATCTTCCAATAGGACAACGATCCTAAGCACACAGCCAAGATAACAAAGGAGTGGCTCCGGGACAACTCTGTGAATGTCCTTGAGTGGCCCAGCCAGAGCCCAGACTTGAACCCGATTGAACATCTCTGGAGAGATCTGAAAATGGCTGTGCTCTCCATCCAACCTGATGGAGCTTGAGAGGTCCTGCAAAGAAGAATGGGAGAAACTGCCCAAAAATAGGTGTGCCAAGCTTGTAGCATCATACTCAAAAAGACTTGAGGCTGTAATTGGTGCCAAAGGTGCTTCAACAAAGTGTTGAGCAAAGACTGTGAATACTTATGTACATTGATTTTGTTTCGTTTTTTTATTTTTAATAAATTTGCGAAGATTTCAAACATCTTTCACGTTGTCATTATGGGATATTGTTTGTAGAATTGAGGAAAATAATTTAATCCATTTTGGAATAAGGCTGTAACATAAAATGTGGAAAAAGTGAAGCGCTGTGAATACTTACGGATGCACTGTACATTGCAACAAATGAGAAACACGATCACAAAACTATATGCAGATTTTTAAATGTTATTTCAGCAGGTGTCAATAGATTTGTCAATTTAATCTTATGATTTCCAACCAGCCTTTAGAAAGCAGAATAAAAACGGTAATAATATTACATTTTATACACTTTTTTTTTTTTCTGAAATCTTCTGCCTCTTAGCAGACCCCAGTTTCAAAACCCCTGCATTAGATCATGATATGCTCACTGTCTATTGTCAAGTGATGGATAAATGTGTATACAGTGGGCGACCAGTCAAAATTCTGGACACGGCTGACTTACTGAATGTATGTTTAATCTAAAAGCTTATGCTGAATTCTTGAAATTAGTTGTGTAGGCAAAATACTGTATATATTTTTCTATGTATTTCTTAACTAAAAGCATAAATATTCTTTTAAGACTGCTGAAAAAGCATTTATGAGTGGCTACTTGCTGTCTGGGGGCCTGATTTTCAGTTAGGCCTAAATTTTTGTAATTAAACTGCTTAATTGAGGACTTTAAGACATTGAAGACATTACAGCTTAATTTTCTGTAAAGCTGCATTGAAACAATGTGTATTGTAAAAAGCACTCTACAAATAAAAATAAAATGACAACTGTGCAATTTCAGTTATTTAATGGTTTTGGCATTTTTACTGTTGTGTTTAGTTATACAGGGTTAGAAATGTTATTTCAGTAAATCTGATCTCTGTTATATGTATGTAGGGAGTAACACTGGCATTGGCAAAACCACAGCTATGGATCTGGCCAAGAGAGGAGCCAGAGTGATCCTTGCCTGCCGAAACCATCAGAGAGCTGAAGCTGCAGTGTATGACATAAGAAGGGTAAACTCATGCATTGACCACACTTCCTTTATTGGCATGTAATAGAAGTCTAAAGAGTCTAATAGAAAGATCTTCTCTGCCCTGTTTCTCCCAGGAGAGCGGGAACTCTGAGGTGCTGTACATGCATTTGGATTTGGCCAGTTTGAAGTCTGTGCGCAATTTTGCTGAGACTTTTCTGAAGAGTGAGCCAAGACTTGACTTGCTCATCAATAATGCAGGTAACCAAATCTGTTAAACACCAGACAATACCAGTAATAATTAAGAAGATAGATCACCCCAAATTGAAAATGTTGTCATCATTTACTCACCCTAATGTTGTTCCATACCTAAATGACTTTTTTCTTCCATAGAATGCAAAAAAAGATGTTAGGCACAATGCTAGTCAACTAGTCAGTCACCATTCAAACCCTTTAAGGAATTTTACTGTATGGGGCCAAGAAAATGTATGGGAAATTGCCTGTTTTATTCCTAGGTCTTATCGGATCAGGCAGAACAGAAGATGGTTTTGGCATGGCGTTTGGCGTGAACCACCTGGGTCACTTTTTGCTGACCCTGTTGCTGTTGGATCGTCTAAAGGAGTCAGAGCACAGCCGTGTAGTCAACGTGTCTGCCTTGCTTCATCGGCTGGGGTCTATTGATTTCAACCTCCTCAAAACGCACAAGGATCTGGTAACGGGCCAATCATACTGGCACTCGTTCAGAGCCTACTGCCACAGCAAATTGTGTAATGTGCTTTTTACACGAGAGCTTGCAAGCCGCTTGGAGGGGACCAGTGTCACCTGCTATTGTCTGCATCCAGGTCAGTGATCCCTTATTTGTTGTGTATAGGAAAGTGTTTTTCTATATATTCAAGGAATAGTTCTATCATCATTTACTCACCTTCATGTTATTCCAAATCCCTATGACTCTCTCTCTTTTGTGGAACACATATCCTGACTTTTTACCAAATAAAGAAGTTTAAAGGTGACTGGGGCTGTCAAGCTCCAAAATGAAACAAAATCTATCATAAAAATATAATATAAGTGATTCTTGGAATTGGCTTACATAGGCTTTATGTGATGAACAGACCAAATTTTAAGTAGTTATTCTCTGAAAATCTTCAGCTATGCTGTGACTCTTATCCCGAGCGACCCCGCGTCCTTCTACGCGGACGTTGTGTGTTGACTTTGCTATATACAATGCATAATTTAAATGAATTTAAACCGACTGATCTCAGTTCAGAAGACTCTGGGCTGTCAGTAAAGGGTTAAACGTTTGACGTCCGGAGTCATGTGGCAAAACAACATGGCACTGATCACAGCAGAATTTGTCTTTGGGAGAAACACCAACAAAATGACAACTTGTAAGAAACCTAATTACATTTTTACATTGAAACCTGTTTGAGTCAAAAGCTTAGAGTCTCTAGTTTCATCCGATATGCCATTTTTAAAATTTGAGTGATTTATCGCAAAATTGCACACTGTTAATCTTAATGAACACTATAGTGGACAATAGTGCTAGTTTTTCATTAGAAATCCTATATATTAAATGTGCATTATCACATTGAGAAAAAAAGAAGCTTTATATGGAGTTAGGATGAAAATAAGGTGCATTTCGAACTGTTCTGAGACCAGTGCAGACAGACAGCACACTGGAGATCAAGTCATTCACTAAATAGGGAGCAAGGAAGCATCCTATAGAAGGGAAATGGAAAATGCACACAGCAGTCACACTCAGGTCTGCAGAGATTAACAAAATATAGAACTATTGATGTCAACGATGCTTGGTCATGGGATAAGCAAGAGCCAATAGCATTTTGGTCAGTGGCAACAACGTGCCATTTTTTTATTCTATATGTCTCGTATCCCATTTCAGAACTTCAGCTGAAAGGAGTCTGTTCCTCACACTAAGATCTTTTATTTAGTTTTTCATTTTGAAGCTTGATTGCCTTAGTCTTCATTTACTTTCATTGTATGGAAAAGAGCGGCCAGGATATAATTAAAAAAAGTCCTCTTTTGTGTTGCACGTAAGAGAGAAAGTCATAGTGGTTTGGAACAGCATGAAGGTAAGTACATTTTGCATTTTCCTTTATGTATGAACTAACACTTGTAGTGTTTCTCGAATAGCTTTTCTTCATTTTATCATTCGTACAGGTGTAATATCCACTGAGATCGGACGGAACATGGGCTTGTTGGCGAAGCTGCTTTCTGTGCCCATGTCTAAGCTGTTTTTCCTGAGTCCTGAGGGAGGTGCACAAACCACACTTTACTGTGCTTTGCAAGAGGGTCTTGAGCCTCTGAGTGGAAAGTACTTCTCCTGCTGTGCTCTGCAGGGTGTTAGTAAGCTGGGACGGGATGATGCGCTGGCCAAGAAGCTTTGGGAAGTGAGTGAGAGGTTGTGTGGACTTCAGTGAAGGAGCTCATGCAAGTTTGTGGAATAATAGAACTGTAACTGAGGAAAGGAGAAACCAACAACAGCCTTATGAGTTTTAGCTGCTCAACTCTCTTTAGTGTTCTTCAGGTAATTCACTCGTGGTGTTACAGGTACAGTCTGTTTTAGGGGGCTCTTAAAAAATACTGTTGCCTTATAGGAACATGCTGAGATAGCAATATATGCATTGTTTGGGGAACAATTAACCACAGGATCCTTTAATGTATTTTTATCTGTTATGTTAATTGACATATCTGTGTGATTTGTGTGTGAACTGAATCTTCAAATTCATGCCAAAGTACAAGCAGAAAATGCTTACGGTCATCATCGGAAGCTTCTTTGCCTTATCATCAGGATGTAGTGTCTTTGTGGTTCACTGGGTGGCAGTAGCATGCCATACTTGGCTGTCTTCAACTGCTGGGCAACACAACCTGAGAAGTCTACAGAGACCTCTGTCAAGATGACAATCATTAGAATAAAGTAGGTTAGATTACACTGAGAATTGCAAAAGTAATTTCATGTAATATTAGAGTTTGCTTTTCCACTGAATGAAAATGGGCATCAGGGGCTACAGCCATTCAGTGTAGCAGGAGAACCAAAACGAGGGCTTGTTATAGACTATTACCCATATCTACGCATCTTCAACAGAACCCATTGCGGAAAGATCCTTTACTTCACGTGGTATTTGATTGTAACGTTTTGACATTATGTGTATAGACCTCACCCTTACATCCTATTCATTCTCTGACTTAAAAGTTGGTGTATACTGTCCAAGGAAAAGTTCACCCTCCCCCAAGAAAAGTTTTGTTGTTGTTCAAAACCTGTATGACTTTCTTTACTTCCGTGGAACGCAAAAGGAGATGTTAGGCAGAATGTTAGTCTCAGTCACCATTCACTTTCATTTAATTCATCTTTTTTTCACTACAATGAAAGTAATGGTCACTTGCTGCTTAACATCTCCTTTTGTGTTCCATAGAGGAACGTGGGTCATATGGATCTGAAACAACATGAGGATGAATGTATGATGTCAGAATTTTCAGTTTTGGGTGAACTATCCCTTTAATGCTACAAAGTGTTGAGGGAAACGAATGACTTGATCCAATGCAGTTCTTCCATTCTCTTTTTGTGTTGCCATCAGTGTGCCCTTATTCTGTTGTACCCGTATGGTATCACAGATCTTTTGTCTACAATGGTGTGACTAATATCATATTCAAAAGTGCATTCCTATGGGCATGTTACCTATCATTTTTCGCTAGAGGATTGAGACATTATGTATAGTGTTGTATCAGAACAGGCAGAAGGCCCATGCAGGGTGGTAAAGTTTAATAATAAAGTTTGTTCCACCTCTACATGAAGGATGTTTCTCAGTCTCCTCCATCTCTTGGTTCTCATGCACGGTGAGTCTGTAAGTACACCGTCCGGTTCGATTCGTTTTGTAGAAGCAAAACACATTGATGAGTGACGACAGGTGTTTACTTTGGACACACTCCGAGCTCTTTGGCACAGTACTTAACGACTGGATTAGTGCATCAATTAGCAATCACTGCATGGGAGGAGTCTGATTGATCGAGAGACTGCTGCTGCTAGGCTTGGCGAGGGCATGCTAGGGCATGTGAGGAAGCAGCTGTGTGTGTGTAAGTGTGCAGTGGCCAGCTGCTTGTGAATTAGTTCAAAGGACTAATTTCACTGCATGATGGCAAAATAAAACCAAATGCCCCTTGTTGACTTTGTAAAAACATTACAGACATACCTGGAACTGTCAGATGATTTCTGCGCCAGCCACTGTTTATTAAAGCTGAGGAGTGTAAATTTTGTTTTTAATGTTAATGTGCTAAGACAACTGTAAGGCACTTACAATGCAAGTGATTGGGGCATATTTTTTGGAGGATTTAAAGGCAGAAATATGAAGATAATAATTTTAGAAAATCACTTACATTAATTCTATTAAAACTCATGTATTATTAGTTTGAAGTATTATGATGTATTAAAGTTGTTTAAATTGTCATTTTTACAGTCGTTTTGGGGTTTGTTGACTACATTGTCATGGCAAGTTGTAAAATTGGCTATAACTTTACAAAGAAAAGGTTAGTAAGCAATTTCATCACACTAAAATCATGTTAACATGCATATTGTTTATGTGGCTGTACCTTTGAAACAATGAGGCCCCATTCACTTCCACTGAGGCAAGTTGTAACCCAGATTTTTGCTTTTTTTTTTTTTTAAGAAAGGAGTGTCAAATTTAATTTTTGTGGTAATCAGTATTGTCACAAATGCTGTTGATTGAGCTTAACTTGTATTGAGCATGGCTTAATATGCAAAGACAACTGTAACCATTCATAGTTTGATGTGGTGCTTTCGAAACATTTCTGTTTGTTTCAGTGTCATGACCAGTCGACACAGCAACAATGAGTGTGTTTACATGCACAGCAAAACACTGAAAAATAAGCTTTATTAAAAAAACACAACAACTTAAAAAACCCGTTGATGAGATTTGAAATCTTCGGATTTTCTGCTTTTGACATCAAAATGTAAAACACTTTGAATAATGCTGCATTCACGTTCTATCGGAATTACTGAAATTATGAGATTCCAACCTGGAGAATCTAGTGGGATCTGTTCATGTCCTCAAATCTCGTAAGTTATTTGTTTGTATGGGAACATTCATAAAACCAAAATATTTATCTCTACATTACTTCACCTCTTTATGTTTTTGCATAATGTTTAAGAACAAAGAAAGTACTCCAGGCAACAGCGGCATAATGACATGGCATATCAAACAGAAATATGAGTTCACTACCATTAAATGTTAAAGGAATCATTCACCCAAAAATGAATTTACTCACCTTCATGCCTAGATGCGTATTACTTTCTTCTGCAGAACACAAATTAAGATTTTTATAAGAATATCTCAGCTCTGTAGGTCCTCACAATGCAAGTGAATGGGTGCCAAAATGTTGATGCTCCTAAAAACAAATAAAGGCAGCATAAAAGTAATTCATAAGACTCCAGTGTTAAATCTATATCTTCAGAGTCCATTTTTGCTAGAAATTCTCCTCCCTGCCCAGTAGGGGGCATATGCATGATAATGTGAATCACCTAAAACACAAGAAGAAGAATATGAAAGTTAGTGGTCCATACATAAGTGATCATTCCTAAGCCCTATTCCCTTTGAAGACTTTACCATCCTTGGTGAGAGTTTTGGAGGGCTAAAAAGTGTGGGGCTCAAAAGATTGACCCCGAAAGTCATACGGGGTCATTCAAAACTCACTTTTTAAAGTCATTTTTATTGGACAATCTGTTTGAAGTAATCTAACAGCATGGCTATTATGATTGTTTTCCCTTTAAAGTGCCCTTCGGAGAGTGATTTATCCTGTTTGGAATGCAGGGAAAATGGAGATTGAGCAGGGAGGAGAATCTATAGTAAAAATTGACTTAATATCGATCTGTTTTGATCTCACCCACACCTATCATATTACTTCTGAAGACATAAATTTAACCACTGGAGTCATATAGATTACTTTTATGATGACATTATGTGAATTTTTGAGCTCCCATTCACTTGCATTGTATGGACCAAAAGAGCTGAGATATTCTTCTAAAAATCTTCATTTGTGATCAGCAGAAGAAAGTCATACACATCCGGGATGGTACGAGGGTTTTTGAATGAACTATTCCTTTAAGGCCACTGCCATTTTACATGACATCACGACTGTCAAGTTGGAGATTTTATAGAATTTAAAGTTAACAACTTGTAATTATGAGTTCTATGTAGAATTAAATGATTTTTACAAATCAGAATCTTGTAATTACGGTGATTCTGACATGACATGAACACACCATGAGTCGAAAGAACGCCAGTAAATTAGGCTAGTGTGCAGAAATCTACATGTGTTGATATACAGTATATGTATATTTTTTTGCTTAAACTGTTTATGACCTTAACCAATAAAGAAATGCTGTTTCGGGTTTTACACACATGTTGTTGGCTTATTAAGCATTATTGTAGTAATATTGCGGATGCAACATGTTTTTGGGAAACCTGTTTGAAAACAGTCATTTTTGCAATTCTGTTTGGTGGAGCAGAAATAACACTCTTTACCTTTCATTTTATTTCGCGAGTGTTTACTCTTCATAAACAATCATTAACTAATCAACAATTTGAATGCATAATGTTCTTAACTAATCATTAAATAAGTGAAATGTATTCTATCGCTCATCTCTAAACGACTGCTGTCACTGAGATTATTTCAATAGCTCAGTGTACAGCCGTATTAAACAATATATGTTTGGTTTTCAGTCAGTGGGTAGCAGGTGGTCAGGGGAGCAGCGATCTCCAGTCTCTGTCTGAGGGGAGCGAGAGAGACAAAGTGATGCTTGGTCTCACTTTAGAGTGAAACGTGAGGTGCGAGATGGGAGGAGGAGGTTTTGATCATGATGGTTGGTGACAACATTTTGGAGAGCCATTCAAATACAGGCTGCTTGTATCATAAGCAAAGCCTTCCTGTTTTTCCTTCTCACCCTCCCTGTGCGTAAATGCCATCTGAAGGCGGTAAATAGAATCATCCTCTGGGTCATGTTATTTCCACAGGTGCAATTAACACCCCATCTGCTAATCTGTGATTAGCAATGTTTACAAATATGCTGCGCATGCCGGAGACTGTCAGAAATGCAGCTCACACCTCTTAGTCCTTCTCTCTCTCGTCTGTCTTGCTCTCTGCTATTGTGCTGCTGGATTTGTAATTAAGGTTTTGTGGTGGGAGGTGGCAGAAGGAAACCAGACCCTTAAGAACACAGTAGGTGTTTGTGCACGAGAGCACTGTAAACTATACAAAGAATGGGTTATGGAATGAGACCACGCCACAAATTAGTCATTTCTTTTTATTTAAATATGTGTCCTAATTTACTCCTAGATATGATATGTTTTTCCAAATGTGGACATAATATGCTTTACATGCATGTTTATTTTTTCTTTCTAATACAATACTATTGTGTAAAAACAAGGCAGCAATGTATTGCTAATTCTTAAATATTCTTCTTTTCTGCAATGGATTGTTCACCCAAAAATGAAAATTCTCTCATCATTTACTCACCTTCATATCTTGACTTTTTTCTTCCATGGAACACAAAACATAAAGAAAGGCAAAATGTCACCATTCACTTTCATTGAATAGAAAAAAGATGCAATGAAAGTAAATGGTGACTGAGGATAACATTCTGCCTAACAATCCTTTTGTGCTCCACAGAAGAAAAAAAGTCTTGCGGGTTTGTAACAACATCAAGATGAGTAAATGATGACAGAATTTTTTATTTTTGGATGGACTATCCCTTTGATTATCAAATCTCAAATCATATATAGACATCCTGTATTTCCTTCTGGAAATTCATATTTAATTTTGAAAGCGTACTCGCTGTGTAGAATTTTTGTGCATTTTATTGCAATTTATAATGCTATAGAATTAGTTTGACCTTGTAGTTTGTATTATATTAAAGTTAAGAGATGCAGGGATGTGGGGTCAATACCTGTCAGATAGTGTTAAAACTTTCCCAGTGATGTGTTGGTCTTAATTACCCTGTTGGTCTTTGTCTGTACCAGGAGACGGGATTGCATAAAAAAAAAAGTTAAATAAAGCAAGTTATTTCTAATTTCAGAAAAGCTTCATAAACATACATTCATTTACACCATATAGGTAAATGAGCCCATTTCCTTGTTTTAGCAATTTGCTGTAATCTAATGAAGAAATGTAGCTTGCTGTGCACAGCTCTGAAAGCATGCTGCTGGGGAAGCCAGCTTTATAAACGCTATCAATTAGGCTGATGCTACAATGCTCCACAATTGTTTTACTAATTGCCAATTAGTTACCTTGGAATAAAGCACAATTTTTTGCTTTATTTTAGATATTTATGGGGCAATCACTCATTTTCAAATGAGTACAGGACATTTACAAAAACATTAAGACTGTCCCAAAGGAGGAATGTGATATCTCGTGCCGTTTTCAAAAGAGGGAACAAAACTGCATGCAGCATCAATCCTTCTCTGTTTGTGTGCATATCCGTTTGTATGGAGGCGGAGATGGGTGTACAGAATCGCTGTTAATCACAATTTACTTAGTTGACACACACATGGCTGGAGTATTTATATGCAGTATTTACTCTCATCTGTCGTACTCCTGAGAATATAGATAATGTATTACAGAACAGTAGGTCTTGAAGAAATAATAGTTCAACCAAAAATGGAAATTATGTCATTATTTACACTCTCATGTTGTTCCACACCTGTTTATTCTGTGGATCAACAACAAAAAGAAGAATTCTAACCATGGCTGTTAAGCATAAATGTAGTCTCTATATGATGACAGATACAGACAGGGAGTGAACAGCTCATTGGAAGGGAAGATTATCAGTGAATAACAACTTTAGTCCATTCCTTATAAATCCATTGAATGGCTTCAGAATGGCTTCAGATGTTGAATGGACTACTTTTAATGGTGATTAAGAGATGCTGCCATTATTAACTTTTCTCCATTTTTGTTCCATGAACAAAATAACAGCACACAGGTTTGGAATGACATGATGGTATAATTATATAGGTAAATAATCCTTTAGTTGTGGGTTCATTCATTAAGATACTTTAAAAAAGCACAGCTGGCGCAACAGTCATGCTTATATGTTTTTGGATATGTGTTTCAGAGTGTAGAGGTGAGACTCTGAAAAAATAACAGCTTCACAGAAATCAGTTTTTGTTTTGATGCATCACAATGGAACTTTTACATTTTCTTTTCAAATGCCCAGTCAAGTGCGGATCGGCCAGTTACTCAAAGACAATTAAAGAATTCCAATTATGTACACACAACTTCGTCTGGAGAGCTTGGTGTAAACATTAATATTGGTATGAAGGTAAACAAGCAGCTCTTATTGACAGTTCAAGGCTCACTCTTTGTCTGAAATCTGCTGAAAATGGATGGAGAAATTCAGAGGAAGCATGATTATCGATTGGATACTAATTGCACTCCTTGTGAGTGAGTTGAAGAAAAACAGGCTCCTTTTTTAGGCTGGATTGGATCAAACATTCCCATCAGCTTCACTATTAGTACTCCATTCACTGCGTGAAGAATAAGAAATGTTTATGACGTATTTTTCCACATGCTACGTTCCACAGATTTTTTTTAAAGATTTGTGTTTGTTTGAAAAGGTTATTGTTTTTTTTGAGTGCTACTCCAGCATTCAAGAAGGTTTAAATGGGCATAGTTGATGCATAATGTGTCCATGAACTTTATCTTTTTGAACATCAAGGTTTTAAGTTCAAATGTACATGTTTGTGTAAGGTACTATGACTGGTCACCTTTTTTTTTTTTTTAAGTATTTCTCCATATTAATAAACTTTTTCTTCACTAGCTCATTTTAAATGGCTCTTCGGAGTGAAAAATTAATTTTACCCAAAATAGTTCACCCAAAAAATATGTTCTGTCATCATTTACTCACCCTCATATTGTTCCAAACCTGTATGAATTTCTTTCTTCCACTGAACACAAATGATATATTAGGAGGTATGTTTATCTTAGTCACCATTCACTTTCAATGCATACACTCACTGAGCACTTTATTAGGAACACCTGTACACATTCATGTGATTATCTAATCAGCCAATCATGTGGCAGCAGTACAATGCATAAAATCATGCAGATAAGTGTCAGGAGCTTCAGTTAATTTTCACATCAACCATCAGAATGGATAAAAATGTGATCTCAGTGATTTTGACCATGGCATGATGTTTGGTGCCAGATGGGCTTCTTTGAGTATTTCTGTAACTGCTGATCTCTTGGGATTTTCACACACAACAGTCTCTAGAGTTTACTCAGAATGGTGGCAAAAACGAAAAACATCCAGTGAGCGGTGGTTCTGCGGACAGAAATGCCTTGTTGATGAGAGAGGTCAACGGAGAATAGCCAGACTGGTTCGAGTTGACAGAATGGGTAACTCCGATAACCACTCTGTACAATTGTAGTGAGCAGAATAACATCTCAGAATGCACAACGTGTCAAACCTTGAGGCGGATGGGCTACAACAGCAGAAGACCATGTCAGGCACTTTAATAGGACCATAGTGTTCCTAATAAAGTACTCAGTGAGTGTATATTTTCCATACAATGAAAACGAATGGTGACTGAGCCTGTCATTCTGCCTAACATCTCCTTTTGCAAGAAAAACAAAAGTCATATGGGTTTGGAACAACATGAGGGTGAGTACATGATGACATAATTTTCATTTTTTTTTTTTTGCTGAACTGTCCTTTTAATATGCGCTTATAAATGCGGCATGTGTAATAATTAGAAAAACAAAACATCAAAATGCTGTTTAAAATCATTTTAGTTGGAGTATCAACTTTCCAAGAGTATTTCACATGCACTACCCATGGACAAATATCATGACAACTGTAAAGCAAGGGGATTGGTGTTTTGACAGTGGTGCCTTTGAGCCATTTTCTCAGGGGGACTAAATCAGTTAATTAAGGAGCATGGTGAACTAACTCCTCTTGGCTCTGACAATGGCGGGAGCATGCCAAAGCATCACACACAAACAGATGTGCGAGGCAATGGGACGGAAAACAAAATCCACACTCACATCTCCTTCTTGGAGCGACGTGCAGCAAGTTGTGTTGCGTATACTTACGTGCCTCTCCACATTCTTTTTAATATTCTGTTAATGGGTTCTAATTGCTGCAGCTGCTGTGGTCTCACAGTCTGGGTCAGTGTGTCTTGGCAGGCCTGCGTAGCCACAAGGGCCTTTTATTTATGGATCTAATGTGAATCGGGAGGACTACTTTGAATAGCTAGCAATTTATCTAATATGGTGGAAGATCCTTAGCCACATGTGACCGAGGGTTTGGGGCATGCAGTGTAGAGGGGGCGGCATTGCTGTGCCACATGGGGAACGTGCTCCCTGTTCTGAATCAAGAGTGTGGTTCAGGTAGGGTTTTAATTATGGTTCCCTACTTCCCTAGACT
Source organism: Myxocyprinus asiaticus (assembly GCF_019703515.2). Classification (NCBI taxonomy): domain Eukaryota; kingdom Metazoa; phylum Chordata; class Actinopteri; order Cypriniformes; family Catostomidae; genus Myxocyprinus; species Myxocyprinus asiaticus. The sequence continues at coordinate 28,915,708 of NC_059374.1, read as the reverse complement.
CTTCAAACACACGGGAGCTCGCAGCTGATGGAAACTGATGGTCCTTCACAGCTGGGACTCTCCCATTCTCCAAACCCCTAACTGATGAACCAGAGAGTCGCTCTTATGCAGACTAATGAAACCTTGTTCTTTTACCACAGTATCTCAAGCACAATGGCGATCAGGTGGGGTGTGCTGATTGGAATTAGGGTTCATATTGATCTCTTGTTGATGCATATGCACTTCTTTTGCGCTCTTTATGGTTTTTGGGAGGGGGGTCGATTGACTGTGCATGCAGTGGCGGTGCAAGACCAGACACTTATTTAGACATCACTTCCAACAATGGAAGACAGTGATCAACAAGTGCAGGGGAACGGAGGCTCGCTACCCTCTTGGCAAGCTTCTCTGGAGCAGGCAGCAGATGGGACAGAGTCATCAATATCGGCCACTGGCCATTGATCGGCCTTATTGATCAGGATGGGCAGTGGGGCCAGGGGAAGGAAGGGCCTGCTGGATCTCATCGGAGCAATTGTTTAGGGTCACTGACAAATTCAATTGCCTATCAGGGAGTGATCATGGAAACAAACTGTTCCTGTCGATGAAAGGGCTGTACCCTATAGTAGCTGTCACTCAGCATTACTCCCGGTTTGGGAGAGCGTCAGGGGTTGTTTGCGCACATACGTATGTCTGAGGTTAGTGGGGCACAGTAGGGCAAACTCTTGCCCCAAGACTGCCCACTGTGTCCTGTTTGTGGCCAATAACTCTCAAACTCTCTGCACAGTTGCTGTCCAATTCATACTGCAGAGTGAATTAAAGATGTATTGCTATGAACATCTTCCTAAAACCACAAACCTGCCTTTTTATGACATTTGCTGAGTGTTTTCAAGTTGGTTATCACTAATGACAGCTAATGTAATTAATCGATTACCCACAATGGCAGACATTTAAGCTGTTTAGTGTACTTTAATGCTTATATTGGAGTTTCTCATCAGTTTGTTGTGTTAGATCTTTTTCCTTGTATGCTAGCTGAAGTTTTGTGATTATACAGTACTTTAACAATGGTCTTTGAAGGTTGAGTGTAGAAAGACATATACAGTATGTAGGGTCCAATATTAACCTTTTGCCACACTGGCCAGTGGTGAGTGAATAGAGAAAACTTACTGGCCATTAAACTTTTTTTTTTTCTTTTCTTTTTTTTTTTACATTACTATTATTATTATTATTATTTTTAAATGGATGTTTGTTGCTATGACAATGAGATTATTTAGTGGAATATTCTATATTTGTATTGCCACTAGTGTTGAGTAGGTTACTCAAAAAATTAATCAACCATAAATTATGAATTACTTTTCAAACATTTTGATACAGTTACTGATTACTTCACTGAAAATTAATCACAATACTAATTAGAGGTAGACCGATATATCAGTTTTACTGATTAATTGGTGACGATAGTTTTTGGAACTTTTAGTTAAAATATAAGCCAATAGTTTCCGATAGTTTATTTTTTTTATTCCTCAACAATAAACATATATATATATACTGTATATATATATACAGTACTGTGCAAAAGTTTTAGGCACTTGTGAAAAATTTTGCATAGTAAGGATGTCTTCAAAAATAATGACATAAATAGTTTTCATTTATCAATTAACATCATACAAAGTCCAGTAAACATAAAAAAGCTAAATCAATATTTGGTGTGACCACCTTTGTCTTAAAAACAGACCCAATTATCCTAGGTACACCTGGACACAGTTTTTCTTGGTTGTTGGCAGATAAGATGTTCCAAGCTTCTTGGAGAATTTGACACAGTTCTTCTATCTATTTAGGCTGTCTCAATTGCTTCTGTCTCTTCATGTAATCCCAGACTGACTCGATGTTCAGTGGGGGGCTTTGTAGGGGCAATGCCATCTCTTGCAAAGCGCCCTGTTCTTCTATTCTAATCTTTTGCAAAAGTAATGTTTGGGAATTGACACACTAAAGCCGAAGATATAAATAACCATCTTAAGACAAATGTTTTTGTGAAACATCTTAAGTGCCTAAAACTTTTGCACAGTACTGTGTATGTATGTATGTATGTGTATATATATATATATATATATATATATATATATATATATATATATATATATATATATATATACACACACACACACCGATCAGCCACAACATTAAAACCACCTGCCTAATATTGTGTAGGTCCCCTTCGTGCCTTCAAAACAGCGCAACCCGTAGATGCTATTCTGATCACTACAATTGTACAGAGCGGTTATCTGGTTAACTTAGACTTTGTTAGTTCAAACCAGTCTGGCCATTCTTTGTTGACCTCTCTCATCAACAAGGCATTTCCGTCCGCAGAACTGCCCCTCACTGGATGTTTTTTTGTTTTTGCACCAACAATCATCCATGCGATTATCTAATCAGCCAATCTTGTGGCAGCAGTGCAGTGCATAAAATCATTCAGATACGGGTCAGGAGCTTCAGTTAATGTTCACATCAACCATCAGAATGGGGAAAAAATGTTATCTCAATGATTTGGACCGTGGCATGATTGTTGGTGCCAGATGGACTGGTTTGAGTATTTCTGTAACTGCTGATCTACTGGGATTTTCACGCACAACAGTCTCTAGAATTTACTCGAATGGTGCCAAAAAAAAACAAAAAAAAAAAAACTGTGAGTGGCAGTTCTGTGGATGGAAATGCCTTGTTGATGAGAGAGGTCAACAGAGAATAGCCAGACTGTTTCGAACTGACAAAGTCAATGGTAACTCAGATAACTGCTCTATACAATTGTGGTGAGAAGAATTGCATCTCAGAATGCTATTCTGAGATATAGGTTGATGCTGTTTTGGCAGCACGAGGGGAACCTACACAATATTAGGCAGGTGGTTTTAATGTTGTGGCTGATCGGTGTATACTGTATATACAAAACTCTTCATCTGAATATATAGTGAATATATAGGCTGTAAAATATCTTGTATCTTCCTCGCTAAACTTATGGTAAATTTTCCACCAAGGTAAAAGGTTGTTTGAAGACGCAGATTTTATATTTAGTAGAAAAAATGAATGTCTTTGATTTAAATAGCATACGTATTTTGCATTAGCAAGGGTCATCATTCTTAACTATTCAGTTTAGCCCATTTTGTATATGCAGTTCCTAATAATGTTACATGGTGAGTACCTGTTTTAGTTACCCACCAAAACATATGTTTTTGCTTAGTGCTTGGCAAGTGTTCATTTTGGACCTTGCAAATATAGCAACATAAAAAATCCCCCTCGTATTCAGCGCTTACACTTGAAAAACTGAAAGCAAGTCAGTTCTCTGCTCTGTTTGCCCCATAACTGGAGTAGACATTCAGCATGGTCATGTGACCAACTGCTAAGGCTGGCTGCTTCCTGTGACTGTTAAGAGTGTCAAACAAAACTTTTAACTGGCTTGCAGGGCCCTAAGTTAAAAGAGTGGCTCGGGGCTCTTCATTAACTAATTACGGAAAACAGGAGCTTCCTTCCTCCTCCCCCTCTCCACAGCAAGGTTTTTTTGTTTGAAGGGGGTGTTTCTGATAAGGTTTGCACTCTTGTCAACAAGCTCGTATTTAATTAGTGTTGATTGTTGTTAGCGTGTTCAATAGTTATTAATTAGAGCTGGGAGGGGCCCGCCACTTGATTGCATGCCCGGAGCGGTGACATCTTGTGTTGTTTCACACTCACTCATGACATGGCGTGGAGGATGATAGGACAGAAGGGTTCCTTCCAAGAAAGTGAAAATGGATAGATAAAAATGTGAATATATCTATATATATATATATATATATATATATATATATATATATATATATATATATATATATATATATATATATATATACACACACACACAGGATTGGGAGGGTTACTTTTGAATTTTATTCTACTACAGATTACAGAATACATGCTGTAAAATGTAATTTGTAACGTATTCCGTTAGATTACTCAAGGTCAGTAACGTATTCTAAATACTTTGGATTACTTCTTCAGCACTGGTAGATTTTTTTACTTGTTTTGACTATAAAAACTCTGCCAGTACAGTAAGACAAAATACACGTTAAAAATACATTCTCTGAAAAACCTAAATATCTTATGCAGTGTTGTTTCTAAAACAAGATAAATCAAATTGATCTTGTTTTAAAGATTTTTAGATATTTTTACAGGAAAACAATACAAAAATTATCAAGAATACGATTTTTGCCCTAGTATCAAAGGTCTTACTAGAAAAAAAAGAAATTGTGATCCAACATGAATTTTCTTGATAAAAAAATATGATCGTGTCTGGTAACGTGCATGTAAAATGGCTAGAAATAGCATTTTAGCTTAGCGTAAAGCTGACAATTTATATAAAATTTATTTCTATTTCTTCTGCTCCAAACTTACTTCAAACGTACTTCTCTGTCTGCTCGTATGGATGTAACACATCATAAGAAAGTGTTTCACCGCTGTTCAAATGCACTTTGGATCGCATCATTCATTATATGTATAAATGTTTTCCATCTGAAAGGACTAAATATTAAATGAAACAAATGACAATAAAAAGCAAAGTAATCTCTTCAGTAATCAAAATACTTTTTGAATGTAACTGTATTCTAATTACCAATGATTTAAATTGTAACTGTAGAGGAATACAGTTACTTATATTTGACTTGATCTGGCTGACCAAATGTAGACATGTGAATAGGTGATTTCTGTGACAGTGTTTTAGACTTAATTTAACCTACAATTATTGTGCAACTTAATTATAATTATAAATATATAAAATCGTTGCATTTAAAATCCAATTGGCTCAAAAATCTGCATTGCATAATGCTTCTTTTTTTGTTTTGTTACACAAATGGTTTGTGAGCCTGTATCATCAAGTGTAGGACCCAGTCAGTCCCTAAATATCCATTTGTTTAGTGGCTAATGAAGATATTGACAGTAGTGCACTGATACTGGAAACCTTGCTTACAGACTCTGCAGATTTCTGCCATTCTATGCACAGCACATTAGATCTCAGTTCTGTTTGTGACAAAATGTGGTGAAAGCTGCTGCTTAAATGCAGAAATGTTGCACAAACCTGGAGACATATGGATGAGTTTTCCTTGAAAATTATTTTTATATGTATGCATATTTCACTATATACACACACGACAGAGATGGGCTAAAATATATCATTTTCTGTCTTTGTGCACCGGGAATTGTCTTGAGGTTCATTCTAAACTTCTGCTGTGGGGTGCATTTCCCGCTGTTCAGCTGAGCATATACCCTCATTCGAAGTCGGCGCGAGCAGCTCTGCCTATTAAAATGTAAATTCCCTCTCGGTGCAGCAGGCCCAGACTGTGGAACTCAGCGGGTGAAGAGGGTGTGTGTGTGTGTGTGTGTGTATGTGTGAGGAGAGAGAGTGTGAGTGTGTGTGCGTGGTGAGCCTATTTTCCAGCATGGTCTGCTCTCTGGATAGGCAAGATGTGACAGTACAAAAATAGATGCGTTCGTTTTCTGTTTATAAATGCATAAATACTATTCAGATGCCTATCCATTAAAATTAAATCAAAATTAACTAGTGTGCATAATGCAGATCGATGTGGAAAAAAATAAAATAAAGATGACAAAAACAAAACCCATCGCTTTGATAGATGGTATAAGGGAAAAAAATCAGAATGTGACTGCATTTAATAAAGGGCCTTGCTGCAATTTAAATTTAATTTCAACACTGACACAGACAGTGCTACATACAACAGGGTCTGGCCTATCAAACCAGAGCACAGAGTTAGATATAGGGGGAAATGTGTACAGAGTTTAGGACTGGACATGGGACTGTATGTATTTTGGAGGTTTGATTTACTTATTCATATCTTCTGTGAATTGAAAACGAGAATATCATATTCATTAAATTGCGTGAAATTTGCTACTCCTGGTTATGAAATAGTCCTGTTGTTTTGATTATATAAAATACTCCCCTGTCCGGTCTTGTCAAAATACTGTCAAACATTTGCTGTTCGCCACATCGCGACTTGTAACGCAATGACTTAATGTACAGAAAAGTGTAAAATGTGACTTTATAGGAACAAACATGTGATTTACTGAGGCAACTGAGATTTTCTATACATATCCAGGTGGCTTTGACTTATTATGGGACTCCATGGATCTTTCCGGGGCTCCTATTATTCTCAGTTTGTAACGGGTAATGTTCATGAGGTCATTTAAAATAAGTTATTGATTTGTTCTTTCCTGCTTACTATGTGGTGGCCATGATAACTTATTATGTCAGACATCTGAAGGTGTCTGCACACGCAAATATACACTGTAAAAAATGTCCGTAATTATAATGGTAAAAGACTGCAAATATGCTACAGTAAAACATTTTTAACTGGTAAACAGCAGTTACCTTAAAATACATGGTAAAAAATTATAATATATTTAAAAAGACAGTACATGTACTTTTTACGGTAAATTATTGTGAAAATTTCGGGTGTTCCCAGAATTCCCTGCGTTACCCATCACATTTCATTATATTTTATGGGAATAGTTGTTTCTTCTTTTTTTAATATCACTTATCTACATTGGGGTGTTCTGTGTTATATCTGATGTAGTTTATTTAATGTTTATTGCATTATTTAAATTTCACATGTGTTACCCTGATGGTGTTTAGTGTTTGTGTGAGTGACACTGAGCGCTGTCTCTACATGTTTATTGCTCATTGCTCTTGGAAAGGCCACTACTGATGAACTTCATGTCATCATGTACCCTTCTGTAAATACTACGGTGAGTAACAATACATTATAAAGTGAAAAGCAGATTTTTACAGTTTCAGAAAGTTAAAGTATTAAGTTTATGTCATTTAATAATATAAACGGTAATGCACTGTAAAATATACAGGCATCAAAATGACATCCCATAAAGCCTGAAGCGTGGTTACCATTTTTTTTTACAGTGAATTTCTGGCAACCACAGCTGCCAGTTTTTTTACCGTAAATTTAATAGAAGTTTGTTTTTACAGTGTATGTTATTACAGATCTTTTAAAGATCAGTGACTGGGATGTATGCAGTGAGTAAATGTTTTGAAGGTATACACAATATTAAAGTGATTGTATTGACCTTTTGCACGAACTGTCATTTGTTTTATTTTCGTTATATATTGGTTTTCACAGGAGTTATTTTATGGCATTTTTTAAGTTCACTTTTGTAACCTTGAAAAGGTTTAATCTAAAGCAATGATCATATATAGTCTAGTTGTGCCCTAGTACTGTTCACTAACATTTGTTTCTTGTAGATCGCACTAGGTGGAGCTGTGATCTTTTGGTAGAGGGCCACTGAGTTGTGTGTGTGTGTGTGTGTGTGTGTGTGTGTGTGTGTGTGTGTGTGTGTGAGTGTGTGGGTTTGTGTGAGAAAGGGAGAGGGAGAAAGAGTGGACAGGAGGACTGGAATGACTTTTTTTTTTTTTTTTACATACCTGGTAGGCACTGTGCAATTGCAGAGGCATACTTCCATGACCCATTGGGTAATTAGAAATAATAGAGTGTACTGTGAAAGACCCAACATTCAGAATTAATCGATTACTCTTGTAGTATTAATGTATGACTGTGATTTGTGGTGAGTCCAAACCAAGAGTCACTGCAATGCATTGGAGTCCCCAATGCAAACGTACCCCCACCCCCATTTAAAAAAATAAAAAATAAAATGGTAACACTTTACAATAACGTTCCATTCGTTAACATTAGTCAGTGCATTAGGCATCATGAACTAACAATGAACATTATATATATATATATATATATATATATATATATATATATATATATATATATATATATATATATATATTACAGCATTTATTAATCTTAGTTAATTTTAGTTAATAAAAATACAATTGTTAATTTTTTTACATCATGTTAGTTGATTTAGTGCATTAACTAATGTTAACATATACAACTTTTGATTTTAAAAATGTATTACTATATGCTGAAATGAATATAAACCAAGATTAGTAAATGTTGTAAAAGAATTGTTCATTGTTAGTTCATGTTAACTAATGTTGTTAACTAATGTTTAATTGTAAAGTGTTACTACTAAAATAAATAAACATGACAATGAATTTAAAGTATTGGGAACCAACTAGGTTTCGTTGCAATTAGTTACACAACATTCTATGTACATTTTGACAAGATCTCCAAAAGTGTTTGGATCTCACTGAAATCATAGATACGTCTTTTGTAAAAAGGTGCGATACTATATTAAAGTGTTTCAGAGTACTTAATTTGTTATCCTTTTCATAGTACTAAGCCTGAATACATGCTGTTGATATTTTCGTAATGATGTATTTGACAACATGAGAAAATATGACTGGAAGTGTGTTAGAGCGAGTGGTTGTGTTTACAGATTAGTTGTATTTGATTGGATGATGTTGGTGTTGTGTGTAAATCCAGTGAAAATGGGTGTGAATGCCTACAAGATACAAAAAACAGCTTGTTTCTGTAAATCAGTATAACCTTGTCTTGGAAGCCAATATAATTCACCAAAACCAACATTTTAATGTCTTATATTTTCCTCTGGTCCTTGTTAAAGAGTGGCAGATAAAATGTAGAGGCTCATTTCAGATGCATTGCTGTCAATTTTCTCACAATAATTGGCATTGATTTAGCAGTTAGAATCTGATTTAGTCAAGGCCCTTGTCAGTAATGTTCCTTGGGCTTTAGGTGCTGGAGACTTTTCTTAGACATTGGTGGTAATTAATAAAAAAACCAAATATAGGTATCAGAGAGATTGTGGTGGTATTACCTGATGTGATCTTTTTACCTGTAATCTGAAGATCACAAATTATATCAGGGAGTCTTGTGATTGAAAATAAATAAATAAAAAAAAATAATAATGGTTGAAACTTTTCAAAAAATGAAAAATTGGCAGTTTTTTGCCAATTACTCTGTCTAATGCCTATCTTTTCTTAATAGGCTGCTTTAAAAGTACAGAATGATTCTGAAATCGTGCAGAAAGAAAACTGTGTACTAGGTCTCAGCACATTAAGCGTTTGACATCAGAATTAAACAAGCCACGCTCAGCACCTCCCATTGCAAAATCTCTAGACCGACTTGGAAAAAAAACATTTCGGGAAGACTGAAGAGAACGAAAATTGTTTGCCCATTTTCTTTAGTGAAAAAAGTCTTGAGTGGAGGCTAATGGCAAACACTCCATAATTTGAAAAGACTCAAAATATCTTTTATGTAATTAGAGGTCATTTTAAGGAACAGCGCCGTAGCCTATTTTGATGAAGCCACCATTCAGCCTCAATTGTTCTATTCAGAACATCCAAAACTGACAAAGTGGGCTCCCAGGACTTTGAACCCAGAGTTCAAACATTATTTTTTGCAGCTGTTCCTGAATAGTAGCCACCAATTACTGTTGTTATTGCTGATTGAAAAAGCACAAGTGCCCTCATAAAAGCATATAAAATACTCCCCTGTCCTGTTTCGTCAAAATACTGTCAAACATTTGCTGTTCGCCACATTGCGACTTGTGACGCAATGACCTCATGTACAGAAAACAGAAACAATGTGACTTTACAGGAACAAACATGTGATTTACTGAGGCAACTGAGATTTTCTATACAAATCCGGGTGGCCTTGACTTCTTCCGGGACTCCATTGATGTTTCCGGGGCTCCTAATATTCTCAGTTTATAACGGGTAATGTTCATGAGGTCATTTAAAATAAGTTATTGATTTATTCTTTCCTGCTTACTATGTGGTGGCCATGAAAACGTATTATGTCATACCTCTGAAGGTGTCTGCACACACAAGTATAGGTATGTAATTACTCTGTTTGATATTTTGAAGATCAGTTACTGGGATGCATGCAGTGAGTAAATGTTTTATAGGTTTACACAATATTAAAGTGATTGTATTGACCTTTTGCACCCTGTTGCACAGATTGTTGTTTGTTTTGTTTTTGTTATAGATTGATTTTCACTGGAGTTATTTTATGAGTTATTTTATGTTAAATGAATGCTTCCATCAGATATATTTTACATAAAAAGTATTGCAGAATATTATTCAAGCTTATTTTTCTTTTGGGTACGTTTCATAGTTAACATTTCAGCATATTTTTATTTTATTTGACAAGGAAGAAAACAAATGTCCAGACACAAAGTCCATTCTTTAGCTTAACGGCACACACACAAAAAACAAAAAAACAAAACGAGTTTGCCTCTGCAACAATGTGTTAACATTCTTACAGAGATGACTATAATACAACCTTTACAAGTAACAAAACGTCATTGTTTACCCAGAACCATTCACTATTATTATCTTATTTTCTCTGTTAGCCATTACACTTGTTTGGCACCCATTATTTTCAAGAGTGAGTTTAAAAGCAGTGTGAGGTGAATTTAACAATGTGCCTCCTGATAATGAGCTAAGATTTCACCAGACCTGTTTTTCCAACACTGCATGCAGAGCTCGAGGCCCTTCACTCCTTGAAATACGAAACACACACACACACACACACACACAAAGATGAGACTCTGGTGGGCTCACTGTGATTTATTGTGCTTTAATTTGGATGTGTCTATTGTTTGTGGCTTGCGGAGGGTTGCCTGCTGACAGTAATTTCTGCGGTTTGTGTGGATTTTGCCTGAGCTAATAGCACTCTCTTATACTTGGTGTTTGGCCCCAGTACGACAGAAGGATGCAGAAAATAAACAGCAGTTCCCATTTACCAATTTCACTTGACGGCGCGCTGTGTATTGAAATGAACTGGGCAGCCTTCTAATGCTGCGGAAAGTATGGAGCCGGCAGTGGCAGAGATAGATTGTAGTAGGCAGTTACGGTGGTCCGGCCTCTGATAAGAGAGCTGCCTGCTAGCCACTCAGTCCCACGACTGCCTCTTATCATGATAAGGCCAGTATTGGTCCGGACAATGTTTGATTGCATTCATACACATTTACTAAATCCAACGCACCCAATGTTTCCTGCCTCTTCATGCGACGTTGTGCTCACAAACTGCTTGGATTGTTTAACTTTCACCCTATCACTTTTACAATCGGCTCTTTCTTCTTTGGATAGCACCATTTTCTTTTCCTGGTCATTCTCATTTTTTGTTATGATAAAAATGTTTTTACTATCCTATAGATATACTTTCTATATAACCTTTTTTTTCTGAAAAAATTCCTGTGATTTCTTCCGGAAGTCTTTTCCTGGTCAGAATGTTTTACATTTCCATTCCTTTCCATTCTATGAGCAGATAGACAAACAAGTTTGTTGTTTTTGTAGAAATTTGCATAAACATCTAAGTGGCAAGTGTTTAATTCAACTTAAAAAAAGGTTGTATTATAGTCATCTCTGTAAGGATAGGCAAAAGAATTGCATTGTGTGCAGAGAATATAACAGGTCTTTACACACAAACACTTAACATCATTGTGACGAGGAGGAGGGCATGGCCGGGCCATAATGATGGACGCCTGGCGCTGAATCAGCCCAATCAGCCGGGAGAGGGATAAAGAGGAGCCAGTGATGCCAGTTCGAGAGAGAGGGAGAAACGCATGCAGCCGCTGTGTGTTTGTGTTGTGTTTAAGTTGTAATTAAAGTCTTTTTGGTTGATAACCTGGTTCCTACTGCCTCCTTTCCCGATGAACAATAGGCTTGTCTGCCACAATCATGTTAAATACTTAAAGAGATAGTTCTACCAAAAATAAAAATTCTCTCATCATTTACTCGCCCTCATGCCATCCCAGATGTGTATGCCTTTCTTTCTTCTGCTGAACACAAAGAAAGATTTTTAGAAGAATATATCGGCTCTGTTGGTCCATACAATGCAAGTGAATGGTGACCAGACCTTTGTATCTTCAAAAATCACATAGATGCCACATAAAAGTAATCCATAAGACTCCAGTGGTTAAATCCATGTCTTCAGATGTGATACGATAGGTGTGGGCGAGAAACAGATCAATATTTAAGTCCTTTTATTAATGTAAATCCCCACTTTAACTTTCTCTTTCAAAATTTGAAAGAATGTGAAAGTGAAAGTGGAGATTTATAGTAAAAAGGGTTTCTCACCCACACCTATCATATAATATCGCTTCTGAAGACATGGATTTAACCACTGGAGTCGTATGAATTACTTTTATGCTGCCTTTATATGATTTTTGGAGCTTCAAATGTCTGGTCACCATTCTCTTGCATTGTATGGACCAACAGAGCTGAGATATTCTTCTAAAAATCTTTGTTTGTGTTCAGCAGAAGAAAGGAAGCCTGGGATGGCATGAGGGTGAGTAAATGATTAGAGAATTTTAATTCTTTGGTGAACTATCCCTTTAAAGAAAATACAAACAGAAATATGCAGGACTAAATGTGTCTTTAAAATGTATTTAAAATGTTACCAAAGTTTCTGTACCAAAGCTTCTATACCATTGATTATTATTTTACATAATCATTTCACTCCAGATTCAAATTTCTGCAGTTAAATGTTAATTTGTTTTTCTGTTATAACAGCTCCCATACTGCATACTGCCCTACAAAGGCAAAACACAGTAACTATTCCAACACTGAATCTGAGAAAAAAATGCTTCAAATCTTTTTAATTAACAAAAAGTGGACATGCTCTGTTGCCTCTGAATTAGAGCATAGTTACGTCAAACCTTTCTGCCACAGAATTATTCATAGTCTAAGAGACCCGACTGCGGTCACAACTCAATTTTGATAATGTGTAGGTACTGTGTTTTGGATCTGTAGGGCAGCATGTACAAAATATGTTCTGCTTTTAGTGCTTGGTTTGAGGAGGGCATTCATAAACCAGGTACAGCCCCAGATTCTTTAACCTTTTTTTTTTTTTTTTTTTTATCTATAAAATAGAAAGAACACCCAAGCATGCTCTTTGGAGAATGTTTTAATTGTAAAGCCGCAAACCTGCTCAATTCCTTTCCTCTTGCTTTGGTATAAAATGTAAGGCATAGGGGCTGAGCAAGAACATTCCTCTCTAAATTGTTTGTGAACTTAAATGTACTTATTTTTATGGCAGCACATGTTTAACTTGAGAATCGTTTAAATGTTTGTGATTCATGGTTTATGTATGTGTGCAGCTTCTACTACAGTAATTTGTAAAGAAACCAGAAAGGGAAAAATGGCTAACGGAAGTAGGAAGTTATCACGTCTGCGCCAATTGATTGTTCAAGAAAGTTGTGGATACAGAAAAAAAAAAAATTTAAATCTGTATTTCAAGGTTTAGATCGTCAGACTGTATATATCATTTTCAGTTGTGGCTTGCTAAGAATTTATTGATGGTGACCAAACTGCAAAGGGGCTTTCTACATTTGGAATAAAAGAAGCTCACCAACACTGTCTCTCTCCAACTTCTCTTACTGGATCCTGAGCAATCAGTCAGTTTGATTATATGACGAGAAATAACACACTGCCTTTGGCCTATTTGCCTATAAGTTCTCCCTCATCTAGCATCTGTGCATACTGTATGTGTGAAAAAGCTCATTTAAACTTGACATCTCCAAATGGATGTAATGCAGTGTGCTTTTATATTATGGCAGAGATAGTTGCAATGAAACCATTGCTTTCTCTTTGACTAAGGGAAACTAGTCGTTAAATTATTAAGTGTCCTGTTACTGCATACAGGCAGCTTTGGTTGAAAATGGTGCTAAATTTGCAATTTGCAAAGGGAAAATTGAGATGGGAAATAATTGTTTTCTTTCTCCCTACGTCTCATTTTGGATTTATATTTAGGAGTTCTTCTCTTGGACTTCACTTTACACTTAAAGGAATAGTTCACCCAAAAATGAAAATTTGCTGATAATTTACTCACCCTCAAAGAAACCTCAGTTTCTTTCTTCATCAAAACAGAATTTAATTTCATTTCAGGCCTCCTCCACTAAACAATGCAAGTGAATGTCCTCCATTTTTTGACGGTCCAAAATGCATATTTAGGGTGCATCAAAATAATCCACACGACTCCAGTCGACAAATAAATTTCTTCTGAACACAAACAATTGATTATTTTTAGAAACAAAACAATACTTATATACTTTTTAACTACAAATGTTCACTTCTGTACATCTCTGTGATGTGTGCTCATGAGAGGGATGACATAAGCTCGTTGGTAAGGTCACGCATCACGTGGAGGAGTCAGGAAGCGCATCATTGTTTACAAGAGAAACTTGTGCCGTTCACAAACCAAAACAGTCCAAAACAATTTAAAAACAATATAAAATAAAATCTTTTCCAAATACTAATAATAATTTAAAGGAATGGTTTACCCCAAAAATTTAAATCACGCTCATATCATAAAAAACAAAAACAAAAACAAAACATTATATGGAATCTTAAAGGAAAATTCTGGGTTCAATACAAGTTAAGCTCTATCAACAGAATTTGTAGCATAATGTTGATTACCACAAAAATGTATTTAGACTCGTCCCTCCTTTTATTTAAAAGAAGCAAAAATTGAGATTACAGTGAAGCACTTACAATTGTGAGGCCAGATTTTGGAGGGTTTAAAAGCAGAAATGTGAAACTTAATTTTATAAAAGCACTTACAGTAATTATTCTTTAAAATCTTGTGTTTTATTTGAGCTATTAAGTTGTTTTACGGCTGTTTTAGGGTTTTAGGCATTATATTGTTAAGCTGTCATGGCACTGAAGTTGTAAAATTATATAACTTTACACAAGTAAGGATTTTATCACACTTAAATCATGTTAACATGCATATTGTTTTCTTCTTGTGGCTATACTTTTAAAATGGTGAGTATTTTTAACATTTACGATTGGCCCCATTCACTTCCATTGTAAGTGCCTCAAAACATTTTATTTTGTCCAAATAAATGTTTGTGGTAATCAACATTATGCCACAAATACTTTCGATTGAGCTGAACTTCCTTTTAATCAACTTCATAAATTGACAGTTCATAATAACCACAGGTTGTCAAGCTCCAAAAAAAATAAAAAAATAAAAAACAAAACATAAAAAAGCACCACAAAAAGCATCACTAATGTATTGTAAAAGTAGTCCACATGGCTCATGCATTATATTTCAATTCTTCTGAAGCCATATGATAGCTTTTTTTTGTGTGGAATAGACTGAAATTTAAGTCATTATTCTCCGATAATATTGCCCTCCCATGAAGCTCACTGGCTAGCCCAGGTTCGCATACATTTAAAAAAATGTTTTGTCTTTTTTGCAGCTTAACAGTCCCTGGTCCCGCATGGGAAGCCTAGTGTCCTGTAGTGACGTGGCGAAACACTTGAGGGGGACCTCTCAAGCATTGTATGGCAAGAGCAGCACAATGATTCTTCAAAAATGTCTATTTTTGTGTTCCATAGATAAAATAACAGCATACAGGTTTGGAAATGAGAGTGAGTAAATAATGACAAAATATAATTTTTTGGGTGAACAATAACTTTAATACAAACCTTGACTGTAAGGTTGAGCTGAAATATTTTAGGGAGACCATAATGAGAAACTGCTATACCCATGAAGCATTTTCCTCCACAGTTGGCCCACCATCATCAGCCCTGAGAAACAGTGTTAAATGGATGAACGCCCAGGCACAAACATTGCTCAAAGCCTACTGTCCACTCCTGCTGGAAAAGATCTACGGTCAGGCTGAATCAAATGCAGCCATGCCACAGAGTGCTGGTCCATTAACTCCAATACCCATCTGCAACCCACAGAAACAGTTTGGTGTGACGAGAAATAAAACAGCCACAATATAGCATGCATTTACATTCACATTCACAAACATCCCCAATAGGGTTGTATCATGGACCAAAAGCTTTGATTCTTCACACACAGTCATAATATGCTTTCTCTTTATTTACACACATGAACACATGATCCTGCATGTTCTGAGATGATACAGCCAAGCTCTGCATTGGATATGGATAAATTGAGGGAAAATGGGCAGTTTTTAGGTGTGGCTCCAAAGATGAGGGCCAAAAGGTTTAATTTTCTTATCATATTGTACATGTATGTTATTATTGGCTAAATGCCTTTTAAAGTTGCACCACTGACTCCAGCCCCCCAGTCTTAGACCCTCAATGGGAGCCAAGTCACCGTTAATAAACAGACCATGCAATCCCAGCATATCAGGAGCATGGGTTGAGAAAGCTGCACACACTGATCCCAGCTGTGTGTTCACTGCCACCCAAATTAATCCCAAGCAATTTTTTCTGCACCACTTGTGCTACTGATAAAAAAGCCCAAGCATTCAAATAGCTGAGTCCCTGATGGCATTAAGTTCTTACAGTATTGGGCTGTAGCTGGAACTGCCGTGTGTGGGGAAAAATGCTTTGCTAAGAATGGCAGGCCTTTCCAGAAACTATTTAGCCAGAGACAAACTACTTGTGTTAAAATTAATGGGAGAAATTAGAACACACAACATCATAGAAAAGGTGAAAGAGCTAATCACCTTTTAGATACAGACATAGCCTGTCAGTCAACTCAAGAACGCGCATAAGATGTACCAGCTGGGAAAATAGTGTTTTTTCTTTTTTCTTTTTTTTCGTGATCTAAGCTAAAGAAGCACCATTTATGATACAATTGTTATAAGATTTTTACTGCTGATTTGAAATACGTTGTTTAATCATAATCTTGACCAACCATTTTGGAGATTTCGGCCTCTTCCCATTCAAGTTGATAGGAGCTGCACTTTTATGCTGCTTCTTATAGCTGCCTGGGAGCATTCTAAAGATGGCCGACAAGTGGACTGACTTGCCTTGAAAGGGACTTTGTCCTTTCTCAGCCTGGATCCAGTGATGGACCGTGAGTGAATTTTCCGGGGATGCTGATAAGTAAACCAAACTTGATTAATCATCAAGCCACCAAATGATTGTAGTATGTTTTATTATTATCATATTCTTTTTTGCTGTTAAAAATCCTACTGTACACAGATGATCTTGCCCTGATATTGTAAAATCATATTGATAATTAATGACACATTATAATCTTTCTGATCACCAACCAAACAGTTATCAATATTGTAAATGAACTGACAAATTAGGCAGTGCCGTCTACAGACTACGAGCAATTATAATTGAATGGAGGGGGTTCGTTTTCATGCCCAAAAGTTGTTGAGCGGGGGTTTCGAGCAGGGGGATCGCCAAACTGGATCGCGCAACCTTAAAGCCCAGGCCCCCCCCCCGGGTAGTCAAGGGCTCCTGGTAGTCAAGGGCCCCTGGGCACTGGCCCCATTGGCCCAGTCGGTAATCCATCCCTGCTTCTATGATGCTTTCACCCCACATCGACTCGCATGCTCTTCAGGACTTGTGAAAGGGAATAAAAGTAATTGTTGTAGCGCCTCTAGTGTTGCAGTCATTTCACAAAAATATGGGTATATAGTACTGTGAGACCAGGTTGCATTTTTGAGGAGACTCAGCCTCCCTTACCACCTCTGACAGACCACCACTGCCTCAATCTCAGATGACACATCTCAAGAAAGGTCTCTGCTTTGCATCTCAATCATTTTAATTGTGTGAATAGTTAAACGTGTTTCTTCGACACGTATCTGTGTAAAACTGTTGTCGAAAATAATAATAAAGTCTATTTTAAAAGACATTTACGATACATTAGCTCTGGGATTTCAGTTAAAAAATGAGGTTTCAACACCTCTGTAATCCTTTTGCACAATTCTTTAAAAGGGTTGGGAGGTGGTGTGCTTGGAGAGTAAAAGGAGATATTAACAGTCAAGTAAAATGGAATTAAACAGGTTAGCATATATATACAGATTTGTTGCATTGCTATCACAAGGTGAGAGTGCTGGCGAGGCATTGAGGGGAATCTTTTGTGCCGTCAACTGAAAGTAGAATGGTCAAGGCAAGGTGCCTCCTCATAATGAATATCACAGCTGCTTTAGATATAATGATTGGCGCTTTGGATGGGATGCTGCTATGTGCAGTGCTCAGAGAGAATAAGTATAAAATCCACTTGAATTTCAAACCCGCGGTCCTATTATAGCCACTGTGCTAAAGGAAATAGTCGAATGATGCCTGTTTTCCCATTTCAGAGATATGAAAGTCACCAATGAATGCCAAGACCACAGAAAGAAATTTCTCTCGTGTGTGTTTTTTTTTTAATGCTTTTGTTTGACAGAATGGGGCTTCTAAATATGCAACCCAAAGACAATTTTTTCTTGAGCTAATTTATATCATCTCTATGTATTCATGTCTCATTCAACTGAGGTTTTTCCTTGATCCCCTAAGATGCTTTGGATTTTTTGTACAGTGCTGTATTCTTCCAAGCAACTTTGAGTCTACCTGAACTGGACTATCTTTTACATATACTTGTGACATTCACGGCATATGCTTTAATGATTCACCTTGAACACTGCTTAAGATTAGTGTTTATTTAGTAAACAGTGATTCAGATTAGAAGAGGCGAAACTCAGCTAACAAAGAAATGTAACATTTCTGTTGTGCAGACCATGAATCACAATCGCTATGGAGGTTACAGGATATAATGATCAACACCTCAAGGATCCTCATGTAATGAACCACATCACCAAATATCTCTCCATGCACCGTTCCTCAATAAAACCTTTAATGAAGCATTTCTGAAAGCCTGGCAATGCCTGCAATTGCTCATCCATTGTGTAACGGTTCACTCTGTGCAATGTCTCAGTCCTTGAGGCTTTGACTGTATCATCAGAAGCTCTGCATCATAGGTGTTAAGTGTCTGTCTAAAACATGTACCATCCTGAAGAAACCTTCAAGCTCTTGCGAACAAGGCTGCAGTGAGTGATGGCCTTGAAATATATTTAAAGAAATTGAAACTTTGGCCAGGCCTGGAAATGTATGTGTTTTAGGCAGCATTGATAGCCCACTTGAAGGAAAATGAGGCAGGTCTTTTTGAGGATAATAGTGATAGTGCATTGATTGGGACTGAAATGCTCTCCTGTAATTATTCAAATTGTAGCAACACATTCTAAAGCTAGGTTTTGGTAATATCACCAGCCCATAATCATATAGCCAGTGTCTGACCTCATGTCGTTTCTTAACTGGCCACTGAGGCCAAACACTCAAAAAGAAATATAACACAATGGTTTTATCATAGCAATGCATTTAGGTCATGATTTATTTTTCAATTATTATTATTATGTTTGTATTTACAATTATATTTATGATCATATTTGTATTGGTATTTTTCCACCTGTTGTCGTAGAGTGATTTTTAAGTCACGGAAAAAGTGGTGGAAGAAGTTGGAGAGGGTAAAATGTTTGGATCTGGAATGATTTTTTTAACCACTTTGTTATTTTGATTATATTTTCAATTGGTTTGAAGCGTAATTTGAATTTTGAAATATTTTTGGTTTAATTTTTTCATGTTTCAATAAATTAATTACATTTTTCATAATTGACTGGTAGAAGTGAAGTGCATGCCAGTGCAATCACTGTTAATACTGGCCATGATTTGTGTGTCAGTAGATGAAAATGATTAATAATACTTACATTCTTGCAAAATTTAACATAGCCTATATCCATATCCTGAACAACATTTTCCATGCGTATAAAAGGAGCGTTACATTTAACAAGGTCGCAGTTAATGCCACAAAATTATGTAAGTCCATATTTCTATTCTTCTAATTCATTATGCATACAGTCCATTTACAATACAAACTTCTTATGAATTTGCTGTCTTTATATCACTGGTGCTAAACGCGGCAGCCTGTTTCAGCTTATCGTCACCCATTCAGCCCCGTTTTGCAGCCGGCCCACCGGGAAAAGTCCCGTTTTGCAGCCGCCCCTGATGTAGACGATGCAATATCTGGAGAAAAGCCTCGGAATTAAATTGCCCTTGACCCAGCCCATTAGCAAACCCACTTGCACCTAGACTTAGCACATGCTTGCACTAAAATACCAAAACTTCATGCCCATTGACTTATGTCTTATGGCATAGTGCTGCGCTTAGTGCAAGCGCTCTTATAATAGGGCCTATACTATCACTGCTAAATTTAATACACATCAATAAGTCAATTGCGTCAGTTTATTTATATAATAATAGAACAATATTTTATTTATTTATTCTATTTCTTAATTAATTAATAACATAAATAAGTTGGTTACTAATTGAGACAAATGCACACAAATGCACATATTCCTGTGCATTCTGTGCAAAAAGTTTTACCCCTAAAGAAATAAATAGTGAATGAAAAAATTAATTTACATTTTATTCCATTTAAATTCAAGTATACTCACATGTGATGAAGACTCAAGTATCAGTAGCTTAAAAAAAGCCATTTTATTTTACATGAAGTTCTTTGTGGGGCCGCAAATGTTTAGATGTCACATGACCTGCTGAATACTACTTAATTTATCTTGTTAACCCCACTGTTATCGGATACCTTTACTTGTTAAATATATTAATCATGGCTGACTGCGAATAGCGCTTTTCTACAGAGGCATTAGTAATCCAAAAATATTGCTTTTGCATGATTCTGCATCCATGATGCAAGTATCACTGAAGGTGAATAGAGACAAATATGACTTAAATACGTTAAAACACAAAAACACCTCATTGCGTAACACAGCTAATAGAATCTTGTTCATGAACACCCTAAGTATATGTTTTTATAGCATTTTTATGCTGATTATACAAGCAGTACTAGATAGTCCTGCCAAGGGGGTCAGCAGAATTAAGCAGCATTGGCAGTTCTGGTTATAGAAATCTGCATGAGAAAGCCTGCTGCGGATGCTGGGCTTTGACAGAGGAGCCCAACTGAATGACATTTACAAATTACCTCGCCGAAAGTGCTCTGTCCCCTGACCCCTGCTCCTGTGTTCTGCACCCTGTGAGATTTGCAGCATTTTGTCATATAATTATGGTAACTCCCCTGAAAATAGACACACCCCCCTCCCCACACCTCCTCTCTCACACACACAAAGCTGTATTGAATTGTAATGCGTGATGCAGTGCTGTCCGCACAGCCAGTCCTCCTGACAAGCTGGAGGGATTCAAAACCACAGCAGGGGCAGAAAATAAATGCAGAGAGAGAAAGTGGGAGAGTTAGAAAGAGAGATAGACTGTGTGGGTGGAGGTGAATCAAAGCGCAAGGTTGGAAGAGCAGGGATGGCTTTTGATTCATGTATTTGTATGGAACTCTAATATATACAGTATGTCCCATTTTGCATTGTTTATAATATATATGACTCCAACAGTACCTTACAAAAAAGTACTGTGGCAGTACCATGGTACAGTGATTGTATTAGATAGCAGCATGAATTTACTTTAATAAATTCAGAGGCAGAGCAATTTATTACATTTTGGTGAAAGATTACGAAGACAAAAATGTGTTTTCTTTGAAATAACATGTACTGATGACTGATAATGCACAATAAGACGGTGTATTAATGTGTATTAAAAAAATAAATAGGGTCTATTTATTCTATAGCAGGCAGTCCCAGTTTCGCATTCCAGGGCTGAATTTTTGCTAGTCACAAAATCTTGGCTGCAGATCACGTATGCTATGCTCACTTGTTATTCTTATTTATTTCTCATACTCCTTTTCCTCTTTTTCTCTTGCACCCTACTCTCCCCTTTCCCACTGAGTTTATGCATGTGTGCATGTGTGTATTCCTTCATGTACTGTATATGCGGCTGTGTGTACTTTTTTTCAGCTGTGTGTCTGCGTCTTTTCTACATGCAAGAAGAAAGAAATGAAAAGGATAATCTAATTGAATGACTTTAAAGCATCGTGGCTGTTTCATGTAGTCCTTTGGAATGAACGTAATTTGAACGGCGTTACCCGCCCAAGCATGTCTGCAGTGAAGGTCAGATGTCTGCCATCAGGAGCATGCAGAAAATGTAAAATGAGTCTTTCTCTCTTCTCTTCCATCCTTCTCCCTCTCATCCTCCCCTTTTCTCCCTTTGTTGGGAGATAAGCCTGAGTCACCCGCACAAGTAAACATCTACAGCCATATAAGTAAATATTGCATAGAATATGTCTGCATGTCCTAGCGATAGAATGTCCAAATCTTTCTAATTATTTTTGTGTGAATGCACAACACAGAGAAAACCTTCATGTTTCATTAATTTGACAACTGTCAGCTGACATGAAATATTAGATAACTGATGGATATTGTGGAAAAGTTACATGTAAAAGATAATTGCTGGTTACAAAGCTTTTATGTACCATATAACTATTTAACAAATCTGCGTGATAGTATCTTACTGCAAAATTTAAAGGTATAGGTCACCGGGAGCCATGTGATATGGCGTTGTGTGAGCAACAGACCAAAATTTAAGTCATTATTCACTGAAAATCTTCCTCTCGGCCATAGTTCTTAAATCTCAACTACTCATGCGTATATTCCTAAAAATTTAAACTTAGAAACAAGTGAAATTCTGGTCTTTTCCTCACACAAAGCTTTCATGCGGCTTTAAAATGCAAGAACTATAATGTGTGAGACCACTTTTATGGTGCTACTTTTTTGTTATTTCCAAAGAATTGTGATTACACTTTTGTTGAATGGAAAAGAGCAGTGTCAACATTATTTAAAATATTTTATTTTGTGCTCCACAGAAGAATTTTGTAATGACATAAGGGTAAGTAAATTAATGCAGAATTTTAATATTGGGGTTTAATACTGTTTCTTTAAAGAAAAAGGTCACCCCAAAATGACAATTCTTTCATCATTTACTCACCCTCATGCCATCCCAGATGTGTATGACTTTCTTCTGCTGAACACAAATGAAAATGTTTTGGAGAATATTTCAACTCTGTAGGTCCTTACAATGCAAGTGAATGGTGGCCAGAACTCTGAAGCTGCAAAACGCACATAAATGCAGCATAAAAGTAATCCATACGACTCTAGTGGTTAAATCCATGTCTTCATGACACTGTATGAGAGGTGTGGGTGAGAAACAGAAATATTTTAGTCCTTTTTTACTATTAAATAACGCTCATATATGCATTTATGAGAGTTTTTTTTATTTTTTTTGCCGATTTGCATTCTTTGTGCAGTTTGTCACCTACTGGGCTGTTGTGAAATATGATTTATTTATTATTTTCCTTTGCTTTATCCCTCCCTTTTTTCTTTCTCCTCCCTGCCCAGTAGGTGGCGTTATGCACGAAGAATGCAAATCCCTAAAAAACAGAAGAAGAACTCTGTCCTCTCATAAACATGCATAGGAGGGCTGGTCAATGTGGAGATTTATAGTAAAAAAGGACTTTAATATTGATTTGTTTCTAATCCACACTTATCATGTTGCTTCTGAAGACATGGATTTAACCATTGGAGTCATATGGATTCCATTTATGCTGCCTTTATGTGCTTTTTGGAGCTTCAAAATTGTGGTCACTATTCACTTGCATTATATGGACCAACAGAGCTGAGATATTCTTTTAAAAATCAATAGAAAGAAAGTTGTACATATCTGGGATGGCATGAGGATGAGTAAATAATGAGAGAATTTTTAATTTTGGGTGAACTTCCCTTTAAGACACTCCAGAATTTTTTTTAGCATTTACTGTAAAAATATGGGTACCTAAGACAAACATTGATTTTGCTTCACATATTCTGATTAGCCTTTTTACAGCTAGTACATTGACGGCTGACCTGTTTGGCCACTGTCAGCCTGTGGCATGTTGGTGACTATGTTCTGTTGGTAGATTGGTTTTGTTTTTCTGTCTGCTTGTGGAGGGCCAGGGAAAGTGATGAGAATACGTAGGTGTGCGGTTCCATGCCTTTAATATGCAGGGCAAGTCATTGGTGTTTATGTGTGCAATGCATCACTGAACCACTGTGGCCCTTTAAGTCCATCGAGTGCCACTTTAAATGAGGCCCCTGCACTCACACAGTAAAGGAGATCTGCCTGAGAGACAGAAGCTTTTTAAGTGGTGAAAGCTCTGGAATGATACAACTATTCCTTCTGTATGAATTCCCTGTCAAATTCAAAGTAGATTGGCAACTGCATGATGTCTGGGCTGGTAGGGACATTGACCAACTGGTCAACTCAGATGTCACTTTCCATGAACAGGGTACAAAATAGTGTAGACAACAACAAATGATCATTGGAAGGACTTGACCCTCAGAAAATGTTGATTGTCAAATTTAGGATGTCAAACAAAATATTATATAAGCAGTATAATTATATGAATTCTATATTAAGCTTGCAATTTTTGCAACCCTGTTTGGGTCAAAAAATGTTTGGGAAATGTTTACATACAGTTTAAAACCCTGATGTTTGTAATTGTATAATCTTAAAGCAATAAACATTAAATGAACATCTAAATTAACATTTGTAAAATAAAAAATAACATATACATACATACTGTACATATATATATATATATATATATATATATATATATATATATATATATATATATATACACACACACTACCGGTCAAAAGTTTTGAAACACTTACTCATTCTGTATTATAATTATTTGTTTTTTTCACATTTTAGAATAATAGTCATCAAAACTATGGAATAACATAAATGAATGGGAATTATGTTGTGACTAAACAAAATCCAAAATAAATCAAAACTGTGTTATATTTTAGCATCTTCAAAGTAGTCACCCTTTGCCTAGAATTTGCAGACATGTTTCTCAAACAACTTCTTGAGGTATCACCCTGGGATGCTTTTTAAACAGTATTGAAGGAGTTCCCATCTATGTTGGCCACTTATTGGCTGCTTTTCTTTATTATTTGGTCCAAGTCATCCATTTCAAAACATTTTATTTTTTTTTTAAATAAAATTTTAGTTTTATAATTAAATAAATTAAGATGGTGGCACAATTATATTTTTGTCTACAGAACTCATTTCAAACATTTAAGGATACACCTTTAGATCAAAAGATTTTTAAGATCATGAGAAACATTTCAGTCAAGTGTTTCAAAACTTTTGACTGGTAGTGTATATATACAGGGATGGGGAGTAAAGGAATACATGTAATGGGATTACGTATTTAAACTACAAAAAATAAGTAACTGTATTATAATACAGTAACATTCAAAAAGAATTTTGATTACTGAAGAGATTACTTTGCATTTTATTGTAATTTGTTTCATTTAATATTTAGTTCTTTCAGATGGAAAACATTTATACATATAAATGATGTGATCCAAAGTGCATTTGAACAGCGGTGAAACACTTTCTTATGATGTGTTACATTCATACGAGCAGACAGAGAAGTAAGTTTGAAGTAAGTTTGGAGCAGAAGAAATAGAAATAAATCTTGTGTAAACTGTCAGCTTTACGCTAAGCTAAAATGCTACTTCTAGCCATTTTCATGCACATTACCAGACACGATCATATTTTTTTTATCAAAAAAATTAATGTTGGATCATAATTTCTTTTTTCTAGTAAGACCTTTGATATTAGGACAAAAAATCATATTCTTGATAATAATTTTTGTATAGTTTTCCTAAAGCTTTCTAAAAATCCTTAAAACAAGATCAATTTATCTTGTTTTAGAAACAACACTGCATAAGATATTTAGGTTTTTCAGAGAATGTATTTTTAACATGCGTATTTTGTCTTACTGTACTGGCAGAGTTTTTATAGTCAAAACAACTGAAAAAATCTACCAGTGCTGAAGTAGTAATCCAAAGTAATTAGAATACTTTACTGACCTTCAGTAATCTAATGGAATACGTTACAAATTACATTTTCCAGCATGTATTCTGTAATCTGTAGTAGAATACATTTCAAAAGTAACACTCCCAACCCTGTGTATATATATATATATATATATATATATATATATAAAGCTAGGGTTGCAAGTAACTAAATTTAGTCTAAATTAAGCTACCCCCTAGTAGGGGCTAGTTAAATGTTGGTTTATAGTTATTAAAGGGTTAGTTCACCCAAAAGTATATGTATGGCTTTCTTTCTTCTGCTAAACACAAACAAAGATTTTAGATAGAGAATATTTCAACTCTGTAGGTCCTTACAATGCAAGTGAATGGTGACCAGAACTCCAAAAGCTCTGAAAAGGAGATAAAGTCAGCATAAAAGTAATCCATAAGACTCAATGTCTTCTAAAGCAAACCAGTTGGTTTTGGGTGAGAACAGACCAAAATGTAACTCCTTTTACACTATAAACCTTGACATCTTCAGTCTCCTTGGCGATCATGATTTCAAGCTTGATTACACTTCCTATAGTGCCATCTAGCACTCTGCGCATGCGTCAAGTACTAAGAAGTGTAACTGATCTTGAAATCATTATCGTGCCAAGAGACTACAATGACAAAAATGAACAGTAAAAAGAAGTTACATTGTGGTCTGTTCTCAACCAAAACTAGCTGGATCACTTCAGAAGACATTGATTAAACCACTGAAATCTTACGAATTACTTTTATGCTGACTTTATATCCTTTTTGGAGCTTTTGGAGTTCTGGTCACCATTCACTTGCATTGTATATTGACCTACAGAGCTGAGTTTTTCTTCTAAGAATCTCTGTGTTTAGCAGAAAAAAGAAAGTCATACACATCTGGGATGGCATAATGGTGAGTAAATAATGAGAGAATTTTCATTTTTGGGTGAACAACTATCCCTTTAATAAAGTTATTAATCCCATAAATTAAAGAAAAAAAATATGGTTGATCATTTTTCTAACTTGTGTAACAGGGTTGAGTGGTTGAGCTTGAAGAATAGACACAACAATATTTATAAGAACTGACCAAATGGAATGGGAATATTTACTTAACTTCCTGCCATGCTGTAGAAAGGGTCCACATAATGTTACTTCTTAGGTGACACAAGTTTGTTTTTTTGTTTTTTTATGAGGAAAAAATATGTAGGAACCACATATTTAGTAATTAAAAAGTGGCACATCTTTACTGGTTTTGAGGCCTGTGTTTTGTTCTAGCACACATACAGTATTTTGGAGTTTTGCGTGAGCAACATGGCTGGTTTCCACTTCAACAATTTCTTGTTCCTTTTAGAGTGTCAGCATTTCTAAGTTTGATTTTCAAGGGCAAGAACATATAATAATGTCTAGCCTGCTCTGAACAGTATACCTCAGATTCACAGCCCAAAACCACAAAAGAACATGAAGACTCAAGGAGCTCGCACGAACCTTCTTTTATCTCGTAGTCGTTTAATTTTTTGCAGATATTGTTTGAATGCTTTTCGTATTCCTTGCATGGATTTATTAGTTAGTCTTTGATCTATTTCCATCGTTCTAAAACAGTCATCTTTTTCTCGAGATGAAATACTTGAAAGCTGCTCTGCCGACGAACTCCATTATTTGTTTTTACATCAAAAGTTTCATTAGCTACTCTATTAATCGTAGCTGTGTAAAGGACTGGAGAATGATGTCAGGCTTGGAAAAGGAGTGGCAGGCTTTAGCCTTCACGGCCCTGCTCTGGAGAGATCTAGGAAGGGGAAGGTGTACGGACAGGCTAGTTAAAGCCCAGGAGGGGGAATGGAGGAAAAATCTAATATGAAAATGAAAATGTAAATGCAGGGGAAGCAGCGAGCGGTTTCTCCAGCTGGCCTAATCTGACGTCCGCGGGGTTCAGATAGCGATCGCTAACAGGAGGGCTCGTGCTGGGCTCCTTTGAAATGCAGAAAGGCTCTGTGTGTAAATTGGAGCCACCACGATGGTGCCACATGATGACACGTTGAGCCGCGACCCTCTTGCCTGAACGAGGCCAAATGCGGCAAAGGTAAATCTCGCACATCAGACAATTTCATTTTCAGCACAGGAGGGATGAGCAAGTACAATGACTGGATCTTTTCAAATTGATACTACCCCCCTCAGAGGCGAATCATCATTTAGGATATTTTTTTCTTGTCAGGTAAACTCCATCTTTTTTTTCTTTTAAAATAAAGATGTAAGTTAGTTTTTCTCAGAACTTCATTGGCCTTTCACTTGAACACTTGAGCCACATATCACATCTGCCACAGTTCCTTCCAGAGCTCTTCACATTTCTGATCATTTTACAAGCCTGTATGGCTCCTTAAGTCTCCCGCTCCTCAACTAGTCCATGGACACTCTCTGTAATCCATTTATCCAGTGTGTGTTGTGGCTTGTGTGATGTTTTTTGCATATATGCCACTTTGTAGCAGATCCCCTCTGAGCGACTATATTTCATGGCTGCTCTTGCCATAACATGTGTAGCCTGTGAGCATGGCACTCATTGTATTTCACACTGGCTTACATACATCCACACACAATGGCATGTCTTTTAGCAACAGTGGTGAAACTTGCCTAAGTTTGCTATTCATGGAAACTTCCCCTCACCCCTCCCTGTTCTGCTTAGACAAACATAATCGTCTGCCTCAGCATTTCAGAATGCACTGATGAATCTCTAAGCTTTTAGCTGTCACTGGACATTTCTAGAGCCAGTGGCATGAATTGTCAAATAGTATACAGTATGACCCCTTAGATGAAAGGATGATTGTGTTCTTGTGAGAGTCAAAGGTATGAGAATTTTATTTATTTTTTTAAATTTTTTTACAACTTGTATTATGTACACTTCAACATTACAGTACATTATATTAATTATTACAAATAACAAGTAAAAAGTATGCTGTTGTTGGGCCTCATGTATTCAGATAGAAGACAAAGGCAGGCCTAACACAGTCATAAAACCTAACTCAGGCCCACATACCAGGTCATAAATCTTACTGATAAAAACCGCACCAAAATCAAACAAAGGGAGTCCAAAACAGACTACAAATCCCATGAAGCCTTGCTCACTAAAGGATTGAACACTCAACTCCTATTGGATGAGGCACACAACAGAACACACCTCAACCATGACATCATCAGGAGTAGAAATACCTCTGAAATGCTTCCGGGATTTGCTTCCAACTTTGCTCGCCGTGTGTAGACGCAGCTCATTGCTGCTCTCAGGTGCAGCCTCGTGGGACAAGGAAGTAATGTACGACTTGAAACTGTGGCCATACAATCTCCATCTCGCTGGACGAGTTGAGATTACTCTGTGTTCCACCGAACACTGTAACGGATCTGAAGGAGATCGCCGAGCAATCCGCATCTTCATCCGTTTGCCTGCAGAAGTGAAGAGATAAAAGATTTCTCTTCCATCTTCAATCAAGTTGACGTCGCCGATTTCTCCGCCAGCCCGCCGAGAATCAGCAGCCATACCGCCCACCGACAAACGGCCTCCCGTCAACACCCGAGCCTCAAGGAACCGAGTCGGAGTTAAAAGACGGATGAACACACATTCTGCATCCTCATGCGATTCAAGTAAGAGGTTTACGTCTGGGCAGAGATAGAATATTATAGTGTGTTATTCTTGTGTATCAACGTTATTGCTTGTACAGTTTACGGACCACCGTATCCGCTCATTGCTAATACTCAAGCTATTAATTATCACGAATGAGATTTGCTGTATTGTAGTCCAACCACATTGGACTGTTGTGCATTTCCGCCATCGTGGGTGATACCGGAACACTGAGTTTATCTATTAGAGAATCAAAGACCGCGGGACGGTTTACGAGCCGTTCACCGTGTCTCTGAGTGATAAACTAACAGCTGCTTTCTCTCCCACGATCGCGAAATCAGCTTTGGGGCCGTCACTTTATTCTCTCTCTCTCTCGTACTAACCACACACACACACACACACACACACACGCGCGACCCCCCCCCCCAAAAACACATATATATATATATATATACACATATATATATATATATATATATATATATATATATATATATATGTCGATGTAAGACAAGCCAAATTAAAGGCTTTTTAATGTTTGTACCAGAAGTAGTGCATTGGACTATCTCTATTATCTTTTCAATAAAGGTTTTATTTTTATTTATTTGTTTATTTGACAGAGAAAATGCTGACCAACATTGTTACTGTACATATAGGGGAGCCCGGGGTCAGTTGTCACACAGGGAAGTTGTCACAAGGATTATATCTTAGTAACTATTTGAGTCATAAGTCCACAAATGTTTGTTTTCTCTAGCAGTGGGTTTGTTGGTTGGTTTCAAACACTTCATTCAAAACCATCTTAAATTAGGATAACTTTTGTGAATTCTATCCTCAAACCTAAAATTTCAATATCACAATTTTTATGTAATAGCTGTTAGGTAAACAATGAGCACAATAAAATCACAGTAGCATACATTCAGGCAAGGATCAACAACTATTATACTATACTGTATTTTGAAGGTACATTTTGATTGAAAGATTAAACTGTGTTCTTAGGACAAGGGTATTTGTATTTTGTATTTTTTTATAACTTGCCTTTGTCCAGGCAAGTTGTCAAATTTTATTGGGGCAGGTTGTCACATATGTGTTTAATGTCATAAATGT
Organism: Myxocyprinus asiaticus; assembly: GCF_019703515.2. Classification (NCBI taxonomy): domain Eukaryota; kingdom Metazoa; phylum Chordata; class Actinopteri; order Cypriniformes; family Catostomidae; genus Myxocyprinus; species Myxocyprinus asiaticus. The sequence goes on along the minus strand of NC_059374.1, from coordinate 28,885,485 downwards.
ATGCAGTTTATCAAGTACAATATTTGTTGTCCAGAACAATTTTTTTTTTGTATGTCACCTTTTGTTGTTGTTTTGAATTCAGTATATATATATATATATATATATATATATATATATATATATATATATATTTTTTTTTTTTTTTTAATTTTTTTTTTTTTGGAGCCAATACTTTAAAGGGGACCTATTATGCAAAATTCACTTTTACATGGTGTTTGAACATAAATGTGAGTCGGCAGTGTGTGTACACAACCACCCTACAATGTTAAATGTCCACCCACTCCTCTTTCTTATATTTCTATTAATCAAAAACAGTGTCTCAAAATGACTGGTTTTCGTATCCGCTCTAAAGTGTCGTCACTTTGAGTGATCGACACACAGTCCGCCATTTGTTTCTGCACTGGAGCAGCTACATTGAGAAGAATAATGTCTCAGCTTCGTAAGCGTCATAAGTGTTCTGTTGTTGGCTGTAAAAGTGAACATAAGAGTCTTCATGTACTCCCGGCATCAGAGCCACTGAAGACACAGTGTACAAGTTCTGTTTTTGAAGAAAATGTGCCCCAAAACATACCAAAATTTGTGTATGTTTGTGCAAATCATTTTACACTGGACTGGTTTGTGAATGAGGGTCAATGTAAAGCAGGATTTTCAAAAAATTTGACTCTTAAGCATGGATCAGTACCAACTGTTCGTGTTCCAGCTTTATATCCTGAAGATGTAAGTATCGCACTTTATATTTTGTGAATGTTTGCAAATCGCCTTTCCGAATGTGCTTGTTAGCTGATTCCACGGCTTATACAGCTAAAGGTACCATTGTCTCTGTATTCACGTGGACCAGATCTATGTCGTTATAGCTTGTTTGCACATGACATCACGTCACTGCGTTGCTGTGGTGATTTTCTACATAAGAAGCACTATCACAAACTCAAAATGCCTATTTACGGTGTCAGTCATATTGGTTCTGATTTGTTGTTGCTATAGTATCCGAAGCACGAGCTGTAAAGGCACAGCCCTCTTCCGGAAAGAGGGCAGGGAGCAGCAGCTCATTTGCATTTAAAGAGATAACATGAAAACAGTGTTTTTGATTCCACCCAAAAAGAGGCATTTACAACATGGTATAATAAATGATCCGTGGGGTATTTTGAGCTGAAACTTCACAGACACATTCTGGAGACAACTGAGACTTATATTACATCTTGTAAAAAGGGGCATAATAGGTCTCCTTTAAGGTATATGGCTATACAGAAATCAACTTTCAAAATAAACCTACCCTGAGAAATATTCACTGAAGTAAAAAGTGTGACAACTACCCCTGGTCTCCTTTATTTTATGCATCAAATGCTATGTACATACAGTATAATCTGTATGTCAGTAGATAATTCATTAGTTAATTTGCAGCCCCTGTCCTTGAAAAGAAAAGGGACAGAGAGAAACTATGTATAACAACCAGAATTAACAAACAATTTTTTTGTACATGTAATGTAACCCGACACAAAATCTCTTGTTTGCCATTCCTGTTTGCCTCACTCCTTACCAAAGTCTATTAGCACTTGACACACAAAGCACAAGAGTGATTCCAACAATGTCACTGTATTTTGATGACAAGCCGTAGTCCAGCCTGTGTTCATGATGCTTTTCTCATTGGCCACTCTGCCATCACATTAATAAGAGCTGTGTGGAGGGAGGTGGCCATGGTCATCCAGGCCAACCCCTACTCTCCTCCCAGTCGCCATGGCATCCGTAATGGAAAGTGACACTGTGATTGTGTGTGGGGCTCCGCCATGCTCAGATGAGGGTGTCACTTCTGCCTAGTCTGATTGCCACTTTAGTGGTGCTACACAGAGGAGTTAAATTGAGGCAGAAAAGGTCAGAAGCCAGTGGTCATCTGCTCTCCTCTCTCCCAAATTACTTGTCCTCTTGGAAGGGAATGAAAACAGACAGGGCTGGCTTGGCTGCCAAGTGGAGATGATCCTGGAGCGGAATGCAAAAGAGTGGAGAGGGTGGGGGGTGTTTAGGGGAGAGGTGCAGGCTGAGTTAAAGAGAGAGATAAAATGACAGGCTAAGAGATAGAGAGATAGAGAGTGAATGAGACTAGGGAGGGAGAGAGAGATAGAGATGGAGAGAGGTGGGTGGATGTACTGCGACAGAGCAAGAAAAGGCACCTGTGAAGGTCAGACTGAACTGAGGTGTGGATGGTTGTGACTAGATAGTGAAGAGAATCTGTCATTACCTCTTCTCGAAAAGACTTTGTATGCAGAGCATGATGGTGATTAGTTAATCTTTTCAGCACCACGGACAGCGACTCGCAAAGCCATGCGCCAAGTTCTGCCCTTAAAGGGATAGTTCATCCCAAATATATATTATGTTGTTCCATGTTGTTCCAAACCTGTATGACTTTCTTCTGTGGAACACAAGAGGACAAATTCTGAAGAATGTTGACAGTGCTCTTTTTTTTCATTCAATGAAAGTGAATGGTGACTGAGAATGTTAGTCACTAACATTCTTCCTTACATCTCCTTTTGTGTTCCACTAAAGAGAAAATCATACTGGATTGAAACCTTTAAAGTATAGTTTGCTGCAAAATGAAAATTCTGTCATTATTTACTCACCCTAATGTTGCACCAAACCTGTATGACTTACTTTCTTCCGTGGAAAACAAAAGGAGAAATGTAAAAGAATTTCACACTGCTTTTTGCCATATAATGACAGTGAATAGTCACTTTAGGTCACTGCAACTGTGGCAATTCACCTGCTTATACACTTCAGGAACAGTGGAAAGCCACGGGCTTTGAAAAAAAAGACAATGTTATATTGGACTTGCATGGAATCTGATGGGCACAATAAGTGGATTTGTGTTCCCATGATTGTTTCCCAGAAACGACCTTAATAACTTTTTGCATTTGAAGAAGTGGGAATATTTTATGAAACCATGATGGCTGTTTGGTGTAGACAAACTCCCAAACACAGCAAACAATCAGTTCCTTCAAACCTTCGGTGATTCAGACTTGGTTGCTGAGTTGTGATCAAGATAGTAGATAGACCAGCACGCCTCTGTGGTCTCTGTAGACCAGACTGAATCTCCTGGAATCTTTCAGAGAAATAAAACGCAGCGCAGAGTGCATTTGCTCCAAATCTCTTGTGTTTTAGATCTTTAAATCAAAACATTAAATTGCATTCATGGACAACATATCTAAGTTAAGCATGATGCACACATAGAATAGTTGCGATGCACCTTGAAAAAGACTAAATACAGTACTATGGATAAAAAAGAAACATTCTTTATCGAAGATTGAATTACCGTCACATAGAAATAAAGATGGTACATATCTTTTTTTTTTTTTAGCTTTTGTGCATGTATGTTCTTGTTGTGATTATGTGCGTACATACAGTGTGTGACATACAGACAAGCCAAGTAAAAGGGCAGGCCTGCATTCATATATGTGTGTGTTTGAGTGTGAGAATGGCCATCTTTGTACACGAGTGTGTTTGTGTGGTCTCTAAACCACCGAGATGGAGAATAAATATTTACCATCTGTGTACCTCCCCCCCTCCTCCGCAGATTCCAGCGTGTTTTATCGGCTCTGGAGTTCAGCCATGGGCTTTTTTAATTTTCTGCTTTTGTGTTTTTAGCTGAGATTGACAGCCCGCTCGCTCCCCAGAGCATTGTTCTATTAATCTGTTTAATATGCTACAGAAACACTTGAGCGCAGGAACAGGCAGCCTGGTAATGGAATCGCAGCAGGTAAAGCAGACTCGCCCATCCGATGGCGGCACAGGGCATCGTCCATATTACGCAGCGGCTCTGTGCAGGCGTGGCATCGTTCCGAGCATTGAAGGAGGTGTGCCACCCACCCCCTGCAGTGACCCTCTGCAGAGACAGACATATGGACAGATGGAGCAACTGAGGGGGCCCTTCCCAGAGAACTGCCACCTTCTGCGCACTCTCACATTCTGAAAAGACCCCTTTTAATACTGCATGTCCTGTCGCCACTCGGCTCGGGGATGAGGCATCTTTTTCTCTTTGTTCAGCAGTACCTAATGACCCACTTTCAGCTGAGAGGAATACTGTGTGTGGAATGGCATCAGCTTCTTTGTAGGACTGTTGAGTTGATGGCACAGCATTTAGCACAATCAACACTATTGCATTTTACCAATTGCATTTTCCATTTTCCATGAGTGCTAGATTGCACAACAAAAACTCCCAAACTTTCCAGCACATTCACACTTATAGGCCATAGTGCAATTTTGGCACAGGGACAAGAACTAGTTGTCTGGCATGGAGATTTATTTATTATTTACAACAAATTAAAGGGTGATTTTGGGTTGTTTCTTACCAAAACCTACCGTATGCCTTCAGTAGATTTGGAACATGATGCATAACTTGCCTGGACTACTTCTATGAAATTTTTGGGTCCTTTTTAAACCCTTTTTGTTCCACTTGTGAAAGAAAGTGATGCAGGTTTGGAACATCATCAGGGTGAGTACATTTTGATAGAACTGTCATTTTTAATTAATTTATTAATTTTTTTTTTAATTTTTTTTATTAATTAATTGTATTTATTTATCACATGTTATACATTTGCACATATACAGTGAAATTCTTTTTTTTCACATATCCCAGCTAAGCTGGGGTCAGAGTGCAGGGTCAGCCATGTTACAGCGCCCCTGGAGCAGATAGGGTCAAGGGCCTTGCTCAGGGGCCCAACAGTGGCATCTTGGCGGTGCTGGGGCTTGAATCCCTGACCTTCTGATCAGTAACCCAGAGCCTTAACCGCTGAGCCACCACTGCCCACTTTTGGGTGAGCTATTCCTTTATCACTTTTTACAACGTTTAAATACATTCAGATTTTCCCAGATTTTCGTCCAGAAAATCAGAGCAAAAATGCCAGACAAGTCTAGAGATTCCATCTGGGCCTAATCGTAAGTCTATCACGATGAGCCATGTATGTAATGAATGTTTTATTTTCATGTCACATATATCGTAACAATGAAACTCTGACATTGAAAACTGTCATTAACTGGAGGCCCCTGCTATCAGAAAACCTCTCTGTGTTCCTTTTACTGCCAAGTACAGATTAAAACCACTCATACCCTCTGCGGCCCCCGCGAGCCCGAGCACTATGATTTATACGGAGCTGATGACATTAATTTTAATACTGCTGTCTTTAACCCAGCCTCCAAATTTTAATCAGGTAATCAGAACATGGACTCATCTTTAATCCCATCTTCCATCTCCTTAAATGCAGCGGACTTTGTTTTTGAGCCCCGTCTCCGGGGAGTGGGTGGAAGCGGTGCTGTGTATTTTGACAGTATTTGTCAGTGCGCTCAGTTAATATGTCAGGCCATATCTCCCCCCTAACTGAATGTGTATCAGTGGAATAAGGAGTGAGCCAAGACGAAATGAACCTCTAATGAAATGAGATCCCGGGGTAGCTGGAGCAGTGTGGAGTGCGGGCCTCAGATCAAAGAGAGCCACTGGTAATTAGAATACATGCTGAAGAGGAAGACGGTGAGGAAAATCAGCATTTTGCTGGAAAATTACCTGTTGAGCTGTTAAATAAATGAGAACTGTCTGGGGAGTGACGGGCCCCGGCTTCACTAAGCCAGACATTGGGAGCCACTCTCATCTCCCTGAGGCGATGCTCTATTCGCAAATATCTATTGCGCTCTGTCTGGATCTAATCGGAAGTTTTGTAACTTCTGCCTCGAGCTTAAGTTTTTATACTTTTCTTTTTTAAAAGGGATAGTTCACCCAAAAATTACAATTCTGTCATTTTTTACTCACCCTCATGTCATTCAAAACCCTTATGGCTGTTATATTTTTCATGGAATACATTTTTTTTTAATGAATTGTTACATAGCATACAATGACAATTCATAAAGATATGTGGGTACATATGGGCTGTTCACACCACAATTGAACGTTTGTCTAAAAAGCTAGATGTAGTGCCACAAATGGAACAGAACGCAGGTGTCTCGGGATGCGTTTTTAGAAGTTGAAGTTCTTTTTAACTTTTTTTTTGTATGCATTTGACAGATGCTTTTATCCAAAGCAACTTACAGTGCACTTATTACAGGGACAATACCCCCAGAGCAACATGGATTTAAGTGCCTTGCTCAAGGACACAATGGTGGTGGCTGTTGGGATTGAACTAGCAACCTTCTGATTACCAGTTATGTGCTTTAGCCCACTCACCACCACCATCTAGACATGGCATCTAAAAATGTGCTGCAATGGTCAAATACATCTTTGTAGCGTATTTTTACACCGAAAAACAATAGAAAAACAGTTCAGATGAATGTAAAAATTTGGGAAAAAATAACAGCATAGAGGTTTGGAACAACATAGTGGTGAGTAAAGTTTTTTTTTTTTTTTACAGTGCAACAGTCCTTATTTATTCACTAATGTTGATTAACAATATTCAATACACTATATACTGCATATAACTATATATCCTCATGCAACTCCTCGTACACATGCGTTGTATTTTGGCTTCGCTATACGCAGTGCATAATTTAATTACATTTAAACCAGCTGATTTCAGTTCAGAAGACACTGTGCTGTCAGTAAAGGTTTAAACATACGGAGTCATGTGACAAAACAACATGGTGCCGATCACAGCAGAGTTTGTCTTTGGGAGAAACACCAACAAAACTACATCTGGTAAGAAACCTAATAAAGTTTTTACATTGAAACCAGTCTCTAGTTTCATCCGATATGCCATTTAAAAAATATGAGTGATTTATTGCGAAATGCCACACTGCTAAACACGATGTACACAAATGTGTACTTTAGTGCATTTTTTCCTTAGAAATCTTATATTTACTGTGCATTATCACATTGAGAATCAATGAGTTCATCCAAAAGCTGAAAAATTTTGCTTTCAGAGGATTTATACGGAGTTAGGATGAAAATAAGGTGCAATTCGAACTATTTTGAGACCAGTGCAGACAGACAGCGCAATGGAGGTTAAGTCATTCACTAAATAGGGAGCAAGGGAGCATCCTATAGCTTTCCTATGCAGCTAAGTGCATTCACTCCTAAAATCTAACCAAAAGTTCTGTTTTAGGCTGCAGATGATGTTTGGACCACTCAACATGTTTGGCAGACATGGGACAATGGTAATCAGTACACAGATTCAGAATTTATATTGTATAACGTTATTTTAACATTGTTGACAGTGATTGGATGATGCTAGCCATTACTTTGAATCAGAATTATTAATGCTAATTTCTGATGTAATGTCTGTAACATCTCAAAAACAAGAAAAACACTCATAATACACATAATAAACAATTTGATTAAAAAGTACTCAACATATTCCTGTGTTTTCTTGAGTCTATGGTGTTGCAGTATTGGAGGAAAATGGTTGCTAGTGTGAATTGACTTGTGCTTGCCTCCTGGGCTCTGCGCTGTCTGCTGTAGTGGGCTAGGCGATACGGTAAATGTCACTGATCGTCAAGCGTTTGTGCAATGGCTGCCCTTGCCAGAGAAAGTGCCGAGGTGGCAGATCCCACCTTTGATTTAGACACTAAAGGCAGCAGAACAGCAAAAGCACTGAAGCATGAAGGTAAATTCTCATAATTCACTGCTGAAAGGTTAGCCAGTGGCTGCCTCCTTTTTGGTGTGGGTAACTAACAAATGTCACCTGATTGAAATAAGTACACCTGCCTATAGGGCTTTGGTGCCTTTACTTTGAAACTGATATTTATTTACAGCATTTTTTTTTTTTTTTTGTGGGGTGGATTAAATTTAGACTTACACCAGAGGGATGCTTACTAAGAGAGCTGATCCAAAGTCCTTTTATCTTCTTAGCACACAAGCTAAGGGGTTTTGTCATTGGACACACTAATGCCAGGTTAATAATCTGCTTTGGTTATTAACAATTTTTTCAAATTATCAAAGGTTGTGGTGGGAGAGGTATTGTGATGTTATTTCGATTCTGACCCTTGCACCCTGCTGAAAAGACCAGCATTGCTGGTCACCAGCTTATGCTCTGTTTTGGGTGCTGGTCCCCCAGCATGGGAGGCTGGTGTGCTGGGTTCCCTACCAGGCATTTAAACTAGCTTAACCAGCTTATTCATAAAGACCACACTGGTCAACCAGCTTCACCAGTGAGGTTTTGCAGGTGAAAAGCATAGCTATGCTGGTCCACCAGCTAGACTGGCACCAAACCAGCTTTAGCCAGCATAAACCAGCCTAGATCAGCATGGAAATTGCCTGCTGGTTAAGCTGGTCTTTTAGCAAGGCAGTTGAACAAAAAGAAAGAAAAAGTATGTAGACGTATAGTTGATGTATACATTTTTGATTAACATCAAGATTTTAGGTTTAAGGGATAGTTCATCCAAAAATGAAAATGTTCTCACCACTTACTCACCCTCATGTACAAAAAGTACAAATATTCCATGTAGTCAATATGAGGTCATAAAACTGCAATTTTTTTTTTTTTTTTAAAGATTTAGCCATTTTAAATAGTTTTAGATGCAGTATAGCATGTCACACTGCCAAACATACTACCCATACTGTATATAATTACTTCTCCTATTCAGCCAATTTTAGTTTCATTTTCGTATTGCTAAATTAGTCTTTTACATCTAATTGAAAAGGTCAAAATTTTACATAGCTGTTTAATTTTTTTGCCTCAACCTACAGTATTCATTTTGGGCTCTGAGTTTACTTGATTTGTTCTATGTGTGTGTGTATATATATACTGTATATATATGCAGTTGTGCTCAAAAGTTTGCATACCCTTGGAGAATTGGTAATATATGTACCATTTTTAAAGAAAACATGAGTGAGCAGGCAAAACTCATTTCTTTTATTTCTTATGGGATACATATTCAACTGTAGGTTATAACAGAATGGCACAATCATAAAACAAAACATGGCAACAAAGAAAAAAATGAATGTTCAAAAGTCTGCACACCCTTAGTTCTTAATACTGTGTATTGCCCCCTTTAGCATCAATGACAGTGTGCAGTCTTTTGTAATAGTTGTCTATGAGGCCCCAAATTGTTGCAGGTGGTATAACTGCCCATTCGTCTTGGCAAAATGCCTCCAGGTCATGCAAAGTCTTTGGTCGTCTTGCATGAACCGCACGTTTGAGATCTCCCCAGAGTGGCTCGATGATATTAAGGTCAGGAGACTGTGATGGCCACTCCAGAACCTTCACCTTTTTCTGCTGTAACCACCGGAGGGTCAACTTGGCCTTGTGCTTAGGGTCATTGTCGTGCTGGAAAGTCCAAGAGCATCCCATGCGCAGCTTTCATGCAGAAGAATGCAAATTGTCTGCCAGTATTTTCTGATAACATGCTGCATTCATCTTGCCATCAATTTTCACAAGATTCCCTGTGCCTTTAGAGCTCACACACCCCCAAAACATCAGTGAGCCACCGCCATGCTTCACAGTGGGGATGGTATTCTTTTCACTATAGGCCTTGTTGACCCCTCTCCAAACATAGCGCTTATGGTTGTGACCATAAAGCTCTATTTTGGTCTCGTCACTCCAAATTACAGTGTGCCAGAAGCTGTGAGGCGTGTCGAGATGTTGTCGGGCATATTGTAACCGGGCTTTTTTTGTGCATTAGTGCAGTAAAGGCTTCTTCCTGGCAGCTCATTTTTGTTCAAGTATCGTCGTATTGTGCTCCTTGAAACAACCACACCATCTTTTTCCAGAGCAACCTGTATTTCTCCTGAGGTTACCTGTGGGTTTTTCTTTGTATCCCGAACAATTCTTTTGGCAGTTGTGGCTGAAATCTTTCTTGGTCTACCTGACCTTGGCTTGGTATCAAGAGATCCCCGAATTTTCCACGTCTTAATAAGTGATTGAACAGTACTGACTGGCATTTTCAAGGCTTTGGGTATTGTAGAGCCGAGGAGGGCGGGGCCGGGCTGGAATGAGACACACCCGGTCCCCAATCAGCCTGATGGGGCGCGCGAGGGATAAAGGCGGCCGGGGACGACAGTTCGAGAGAGAGAGAATTGCAGGCAGCTGTACTCTGTGTTTTTGGTTGTGTGTTTTGTTTAAATTGTTTATTAAATTATTATTTATATTATTAAGCCGGTTCTCGCCTCCTCCTTTCCACTGAACCCCCTTACAGGTATCTTTTTATATCCTTTTCCATCTTTATAAAGTTCCATTACCTTGTTACACAGGTCTTTTGACAGTTCATTTCTGCTCCCCATGGCTCAGTATCTAGCCTGCTCAGTGCATCCATGTGAGAGCTAACAAACACATTGACTATTTATACACAGACACTAATTGCAATTTAAAAAGCCAAAGGTGTAGGAAATTAACCTTTAATTGCCATTTAAACCTGTGTGTGTCACCTTGTGTGTCTGTAACAAGGCCAAACATTCAAGGGTATGTAAAATTTTTATCAGGCCATTTGGGCGATTTCTGTTATCATTGTGATTTAAAAAGGAGCCAAACAACTATGTGATAATAAATGGCTTCATATGATCACTATCCTTAAATAAAAGATCAGTCATATTTTCTAAATCAATGCCAAACTTTCACAATTATATAAACTGTATATATAATATATATATATATATATATATATACACACACACTACCGGTCAAAAGTTTTGAAACACTTACTCATTCTGTATTATAATTTTGTTTTCTAAATTCACATTTTAGAATAATATTAAAGTCATCAAAATTATGGAATAACATAAATGAAACTATGGGAATTATGTTGTGACTAAACAAAATCCAAAATAAATCAAAACTGTGTTATATTTTAGCATCTTCAAAGTAGTCACCCTTTGCCTAGAATTTGCAGACATGTACTCAGACATTTTCTCAACCAACGTCTTGAGGTATCACCCTGAGATGCTTTTTAAACAGTATCGAAGGAGTTCCCATCTATGTTGGGCACTTATTGGCTGCTTTTCTTTATTATTTGGTCCAAGTCATCAATTTCAAAAACTTTTATTTTTATTTATTTTTATTAAATTTTAGTTTTATAATGAAATAAATTAATATGGTGGCACAATTATATTTTTGTCTACAAAACAAATTTCAAACATTTAAGCATACGCCTTCAGATCAAAAGATTTTTAAGATCATGAGAAACATTTCAGTCGTGTTTCAAAGGTTTTGACCAGTAGTGTATATATATATATACACTACCATACTCAAGATGGCCCCGAGTATGGCTGCTGCGTTGCGAGCGCCGACACAACATGGTAGTGTTTTGTTTGTTTTGTTTACAGTTCTTATGTTTTTTGTCTTGGACGTTGTCTGCCTTATTATCTGCGACAGACAAACACTTTTGGACATTGGTTCAGCAATTACACACCGTAAACCGGACTTCAAATTCCTCATTGCCGACCCGCTGTTTACAAACACTCAAGCGGAGCCCTTTGTCTGGGCTGCCCGGCCGCGGAAACGCAGGAGGAAAAGGGGAAACAGAGCCGGCGTTCTCATCAGAGTAAGACGCCGCGCAAATAGACCCCCGCTACCCAGTATTCTACTGGCAAATGTTCAGTCTCTGGATAACAAGCTCTGCGAGCTGAAAGCGCGGATCTCTTTCCAACGAGAGACGAAGGACTGCTGCATTATCTGCCTAACAGAAACTTGGATGTCTGCTGAGATTCCAGACTCAGCCATTGAATCCGCGGGGTTCTCCGTGCACCAAGTGGACAGAGCGAAAGACCTCTCAGGTAAAAGCAGAGGTGGTGGTGTGTGTTTTATGATCAACAAATCCTGGTGTGATCAGAGGAACGTACATTCTATCAAGTCTTTCTGCTCTGCTGATCTGGAATTTCTCATGCTTCTGTGTCGACCATTCTGGCAACCGAGGGAATTCACAGCGATCATTATCACTGCTGTGTACATTCCGCCACAAGCCGACACAGACCGGGCACTCAAGGAACTGTAACTGTGAGGCTGCGTTCATTGTGACCGGGGACTTTAATAAAGCCAGTTTCAAATCAGTCGCACCAAAATACCACCAACACATAAGTTTCAACACACGAGGGGACTGGGTTTTGGACCATTGCTACTCTCCCTTCTGGGATGGCTACAAATCCCTCCCCTGCCCACCATTTGGCAAATCGGACCACTCTTCCATTCTGCTTTTGCCCGCTTACAGGCAGAAACTGAAACAGGAAGCACCCACCCTCAGAACGATCCGGTGTTGGTCGGACCAATCAGACTCTATGCTACAAGACTGTTTTGATCACACGGACTGGGAGATGTTCCGGTCCGCCTCTGATGACGACATTGAGCTTTACGCTGATAGCGTAATGTGTTTCATCAGAAAGTGCGTAGAGGACATCGTTCTGACCAGAGCAATACGGATCTATCCGAACCAGAAGCCATGGATTAATAGCGATGTTCGCGCGGCACTTAATGTGCGGACCTCCGCTTTTAATTCCGGGAATGCGGAGGAGCATAAACAAGCCAGAACAGCAAAACATCAGTACAGGAACAAGATTGAAGGACAGTTTAACACCACCAACTCTAGAAGCATGTGGCAGGGAATTAACATCATCACGGACTTTAAAGGGAATAAAAACTCCGCCATGAACACCGCTGCATCTCTCCCGGATGAGCTAAATACTTTTTATGCTCGTTTTGAGGGAAATAACACCGCCCTCGTGGAGAGAGCGCTTGCGGCCGAAGCTACAGAGGTTAGTTCACTCTCCGTCTCTGTAGTGGATGTAACCCGATCCTTCAGACGGGTGAATATCCGCAAAGCCGTGGGTCCAGATGGCATTCCGGGCCGCGTCATCAGAGCGTGCGCGATTACGGACATTTTCAACCTTTCCCTCTCTTTGTCTGTAGTCCCCACATGCTTCAAAACATCCACCATTTTGCCTGTTCCAAAGCAATCCAAAATCACTTGCTTAAATGACTGGCGTCCTGTTGCTCTGACCCCCAACATCAGCAAATGCTTTGAGAGACTAATCAGAGATTACATCTGCTCTGTGCTGCCTCTCTCACTAGACCCATTGCAGTTTGCTTACCGCAACAACCGCTCCACTGGTGATGCCATTGCATCTACAATACACACTGCTCTCTCCCACCTGGAAAAAAAGAACACTTATGTGAGAAAGTTTTTTGTAGACTACAGCTCAGCATTCAACACCATAGTGCCCTCCAAGCTTGATGAGAAACTTAAACAGCTCGCTGTGCAGCTGGATCCTGGACTTCCTGTCAAGCAGACGCCAGGTGGTTAGAATAGGCAGCAACATCTCCTCATCACTGACCCTCAACACTGGAGCCCCACAGGGCTGTGTTCTCAGCCCACTCTTGTATTCCTTTTACACACATGACTGTGTGGCAACACATAGCTCCAATGCCATCATTAAGTTTGCTGATGACACGACGGTGGTAGGTCTGATCACTGACAATGATGAAACAACCTACAGAGAGGAGGTGCACACTCTGACACACTGGTGTCAGGAGCACAACCTCTCCCTCAACGTCAATAAGACAAAGGAGCTTGTGGTGGACTTCAGAAAAAAGACAGAGAACACAGTCCCATCACCATCAATGGAGCACCAGTGGAGAGAGTCAGGAGCTTCAAGTTCCTGGGTGTCCACATCACTGAGGAACTCACATGGTCCATCCACACTGAAGTCATTGTGAAGAAGGCTCATCAGCGCCTCTTCTTCCTGAGACGGCTGAGGAAGTTTGGAATGAACCGCCACATCCTCACACGGTTCTACACCTGCACTGTAGAGAGCATCCTGACTGGCTGCATCTCTGCCTGGTACGGCAATAGCACCACCCACAACCGCAAAGCACAGCAAAGGGTGGTGCAAACTGCCAGACACATCATCGGAGGTGATCTTCCCTCCCTCCAGGACATATATACCAGGCGGTGTGTGAACAAAGCTTGGAGGATCATCAGAGACTCCAGCCACCTGAGCCATGGGTTGTTCTCACTGCTACCACCAGGCAGGCGGTATCGCAGCATCAGGACCCGCACCAGCCGACTTCATGATAGCTTCTTCCCCCAAGTAATCAGACTTTTGAACTCTTGATCTCCCACGATCAAAATACATCAGCACTGCACTTTATTACTTCTACTCTCATATCTCACACCGGAATGTCATAAATTATATTATTATTATATTATATTCTCTCTTAACAACTTACTATCAACCGACAGCCTGAATGTCAATACAGTACAATACAACCTACTGTACATTCTATATATACTTTTTTTATTGAATAATGTGTATCTATATTGTGTGTATTGTATACTGTACAGTGTATGTTATTATTTGTATATTGTGTTGTGTGTAATATATTATTACATATATAATATTGTGTGTATATTAGACTTTAAATTGTATTGTGTTAATCTGATGTTTATTGTAAATTGGTATACGTCTCATCACTGTCACGATGTTGCTATGTTGCTCGGAACTGCACCCAAGAATTTCACACACTATTGCACTTGTGTATATGGTTGTGTGACAATAAAAGTGATTTGATTTTGATTTGAAGTTCGTTGAGAAAATGTCAAGAGTACATGTCTGCAAATTCCAGGCAAAGGGTGACTACTTTGAAGATGCTAAAATATAACACAGTTTTGATTTATTTTGGATTTTGTTTAGTAACAACATAATTCCGATAGTTCCATTTATGTTATTCCATAGTTTTGATGACTTTACTATTATTCTAAAATGTGAAGAAAAAAATTATAATAAAGAATGAGTGTTTCAAAACTTTTGACTGGTAGTGTGTGTGTATATATATATATATATATATATATATATATATTAGTGCAAACGTTTTCACCCCTTGCAGAATCTGCTAAATGTTTAACAATTTAAAAGTTGCATTTAGTTTTTTTATTAAGTACTGCCCTGATGAAGCTATTTGACATATAGCAAGAAAAAATAATAACTGAATATACACAAATATATGCTGTTTACATCCTCTTGGTTCTAAATATTGTGTGTTGCTTTTTCGATGAAAAAATGAATTTTATGTCTTTTTGTCATTGTTGTGCATGAGTCCTTGCTTTGTCCTGATCAGTGAAGCTGTCAACTGTTCTTAAGAAAAAGCCTCCAGGTACTATACAGTGTTTGGTTTCCCAGCGTCTTCTGCACATTTGAGTTCATCCCAGCACAGACTTTATGATGGTGAGATCCTGCTTTTGACACTTAGGACAACTGAGGGACTCAACGCAACTTTTACAAATGGTGCTTTAACTCATTTTCTTTTTTTATTTGGAACTTGGATGCAAACCAACTTGATTTGTTTAAACTCGATGGACGCAACTTCACAAATACCTTCGCACTGTGAAATTCCATTGGTGAAGATGGCATGGGTGGACGTTGAGTGCGTGTAAAACCAGCAAAAATATAACTGTCAAGCAGCCTCTTTTTAATGCTGCACTTTATACTCTGAGACTTAAAAATTGTTTTTGAGTTAAAAAGAAACTCACTGCTAAAACGACTTCCTTGTCTGTTGTGAATACTCAGTGTAGCTGTGTAGTGTATGAATCATCACCCACATAGATGTCACTGCCAATCCAAGCAAATTTCTATTGGTCAATGCAACAAATTCACCTGTCAAAGTTCACCAAACTTTGTCTCGAGATGTAGAGAGAGAGAGAGAGACGAGAACCCAAAAGCTGATGACAATAACAGAGTCTTTATTAATTTGTCAGCAGAAGAAAAAAATGGCAGAAAAGAATGAAGACTCTTGCGATCTTAAAGGGATGAGTGAGGACACACACACACACACACACACACACGCGTAGTGGGGCTGAGAACCACTGGAGGACTTGCCGACGAGAAAGGTACCATCCAAGGAGATGAGTGATGAGTCGCGTATAATCCAACTCCTGTGAGAAGAGGTGCATGTTGGCTGATCCATGGGGTCTGAGGGAATACAGAGGATGCACAGACTGGGCTGGCAACACAGGGAGAGAGAACAGTTAGCACTGGAAGGATCCGAGAGCCAGGGCAATACAATGCCAACAGAGTAGTAATTTGAGATAGGCGAAACATGCAGCAAAAGTAATAGAAATAAATGTTTGCAACAGCAAATGTTCCAAAAGCCTGGACTAAACTGCACCAGTTATTCTCAAGAGAAAATCCAGTGACAGACTGAGCAAACAGAGGGTATAAATTGACCTGGGGAAAATCAGCAACAAGTGAGCACAATCAGACTAACAAACAGAAAATGAGGAGGGTGTGGTAAGTATAAACGAGTAGGAGTGGGGAGTGCACAAGGCTAGTATGGACATAAACAAAGCCGTGTGCCCAAACACACAACAAAGACAAGCATACAAACACACAGAGCTCAGTCAGATCAGTCCAGAGTCCTAACACTTGAAGGGCACGCAAAATCCGCAAGGGGGAAATTCTTCGCCACTGGAAGTCTGTCGCATGAAATTCACGATCGTGCAAATTCCCATTGAGATGACTGTATTTCATTCATGTTTTTGGCAGTGACCTCTGTGTGGGCGGTGCTTCGTACACAGCTACACTGAATATTCAAAATGGACAGGGATATAATTTTAGTGGTGAGTTTCTTTTTAACTTTTAAAAGAGGCTGCTTGACAATTATATTTTTGCTGGTTTCACAAGTGGTAAATGTCCGCCCATGCCATTTTCACCCATGGAAATTTGCTGTGCAAAGATATGTGTGACTGTGCCTTTAAATTAAAAACAAGACTCAAAACAGTTATACATTATAAACATAATTTGAAAAGCCACTTTTCAAGCTGCACACCTGTGACAGCACAATACATACTGTATATACCATTGGCCTTGTGTTTAGTAGCGCTGTTCTATAGTGAATGAGTCTATAGTGGTCTGATGGGGGCTTTGTAGAATCCAGCTGTCAGTGTTGAGTGTTGGACTGCTGTTCTGACATGGCTGTTGGTATATTTACAGCAGTACTGGGGCCAAGGCTTCATCAATCTCAGAGTGAAAAGAAAGGGGCCAGGGTAAAAGCTCTTTCCCCCAGTATCTGCTGACCTGCAAATCTGCCTCTGAAAACGCAACCCCCACAGACTCCAGAGACAGGTGGCCAGGACTGGATGAAGGGGGATTGCTCACGAGTGTTTGAGGTACCAAACTGACCAGCCTTTTCCAGACTGGCATGATGCTTGACGTTCTGTTTCATGTCTCATTTCAAATTAAGCACAATTGGCACTTGTTGTTGAGCAACTGTGTACACACCATGGTGCCTGTCTAGTGATGAATTTTCCATTACAACATACAGTATTAATCACAACAATAAAATGTGGCCAGTATAAATGGCAGTAGTTTAGTTTTAAATAGTATCTGTCTATTTAACTGCTAAATAGTAGTTGCATCAGTTTTGCTGACATAACTTTTTAGTTGAGGCTTCTGTTTTGTCTTAAAGTGATTGTTCATACACAAATTACAATTCTGTCATCATGTACTCACCCTCATGTGGTTCCTAACCACAGTATGTTTGTCTCAGTCACCATTCACTTTCATTGCATCTTTTTCCATACAACGGAAGTGAATGGTGACTAAGGTTAACATTTTGACTAAAATAACCTTTTGTGTTCCATTGAAAGTAAGAAAGTCATAAGGGTTTAAAACAACATGAGAATGAGTAAATGAAGACAGATTTTTCATTTTTGGGTGAACTATGTCTTTAAAGCTGTTAATAATGATTATTTCCCAAAAATACGAGGATGCAAGGGACAACCTTATTTTAAGCTATTTCTAAAAGTTACAATGGCTGCTACACCTCTGATTTGTAAATAAGATGTTCGTTTAATTATGTAAATACAGTATAATGACTGTTGTTTTGTAGTGTCATAGAGGATTTCAGTTTATCATTATGAGTTAATAACACTAGTAATTCTCATTTCTTGACATCACATACTCAATAACATGGACATATACACTCACAAACACACTCACATTAAAGACAGCAGGCAGTGTTGTGCACATGCAGGGCCAGTGAGGTGAGAGGTTCAATCCTTGATTGGTGGCATGCTCCACAGCCAGCTGCTGTTGCCCCAGGTGAGGTAAATCCTACCAGGCTGACAGAAAATTACAGCAGGGATGTGGAACAGCCCTGACTCCCCACAGGCCCTTAGTGTGCTATCCAGCCTTGTCTCTGCAGCCAGGGTGGACCCACATGTGCACACACACACACACACACACACACATAATAAATGTGTGATAACCATGGCTTTCATGCTCATGGTATACAAACAATCAACGCCATGCGAGAACAGTCTCCCACACCGTGCAGCGACCTACAAACTCAAACATCTGTGATACTGAGAGACTAGCACTCTCCTCTCATCAGGTGCCCACTAAAAGAAAGACACACAACACACTGTTTTTGGATATTTGTTAGGTGAACTCAGTAAATTTTTTTCTCACTAAAAAAATTATGTTGAGATCACATGACCAGCCAAATCAATGTGCTTATCTTGGTAGCCCCCCTATTACTGGATATTTTTGCTCACAGAATAAATTAGTCATGGCTGGTGTATGTTAATGTTATTTCTAGAATGCAACCTGGTCTCATAGGATCACACAGTGGTGTAGTAGTGTCTGAAGAGGTGGGCATACTGTAAATTTATGAAAGACCCCCCATTAAATTTTTCCATTAAAAAAATTATAGTCCCACATAAACTTACAAAATGTATATCAGCGTAAGTTTCCTGCTGGCATGGTGTAGAGTACACTGCTTTAACTGCATAAGTTAAATGTGTGTGTATATATATATATATATATATATATATATATTCATGTGTATTTTGTTGATTCATGTCTTTTATTTTGAAATGTTTAGTTCCTGTTTCCCTTGTCATGTGATTTCTGTTTTCCCTCCATGTTCATGTGTCATGTTTTCATTGGTTTATTGTTTAATTATCTTGTTATCAGTTCTGTTTGTTCATTGGTTTATGTTCCCCCATGTCCATGTATTTAAGCCTCATGTTTTCCATTGTGTAGTTGTCTAGTATTGAATGTGAAAGGGTATGTGCAAAGTCTAGTCTAGTCTAGTCTAGTCTAGTCTAGTCTAGTCTAGTCTAGTCTAGTCCATGTCCATGTCCATGTCCATGTTTTGTAGTTAGAGTTTTGGATTTCATGTTTATTTAATAAACTGCACTTGGGTTCTTCATCTCATCATCGTCTTCGTCATTGCCATCATTGCCAGTTCCAGCATACGTTACAGAATACTAGGCCACCCATGAACCCAGCAGTTTTACTTCTGCGCCTTCATCAGGGCAATCGTCCCCTGGAGGACTATGTCGAGGACTTCTGCGGTCTAGCCTGCCAGGTGGACTTTAATGAGGTTGCCCTCAAAGACTGTTTCAGATTTGGATTGAATGAGTCCATTTCTTTTTTGATGCCTGGCGGTCTCTGTTCCCTCAGCCTGGTTCAATATATCGACCTCGCCCTACGGATCATTGGTTCCACGTTCACTGTGGGGGAGGCGGATGCCGAGCCAGAGTTCCACGACATGGCTGCTGCCGAGCCAGAGTTCCACGACATGGCCGCCGCCGAGCCAGAGTTCCACATCATGGCCGCCGCCGAGCCAGAGTTCCACGTCATGGCCTCCACCGAGCCAGAGTTCCACGTCACAGCAACGCCTCAGCCTTGCCTGGCGGTCTCTGTTCCCTCAGCCTGGTTCAATATATCGACCTCACCCTACGGATCATTGGTTCCACGTTCACTGTGGGGGAGGCAGATGCCGAGCCAGAGTTCCACAACATGGCTGCCGCCGAGCCAGAGTTCCACGTCATGGCCGCCGCCGAGCCAGAGTTCCACGTCATGGCCGCCGCCGAGCCAGAGTTCCACGTCATGGCCGCCGCCGAGCCAGAGTTCCACGTCATGGCCGCCGCCGAGCCAGAGTTCCACGTCATGGCCGCCACCGAGCCAGAGTTCCACGTCACAGCAACGCCTCAGCCTGCTCCATGCCACGTCACAGCAACGCCTCAGCCTGCTCCATGCCACGTCACCGCAACGCCTCAGCCTGCTCCATGCCACGTCACCGCAACGCCTCAGCCTGCTCCATGCCACGTCACCGCAACGCCTCAGCCTGCTCCATGCCACGTCACAGCCACACCTGGGCAGTGGGACCTGGAGATGGTTCCCACCCTTATACCCACCCTTAGTTCTCCTGAGCAGGCAAGGGGAACTTTCGGCCCTCCGATCCCGCCTGGACCCTCCGAGCCCTGGACTTCGCCTTGGCCTGTCGGTCCCTCGACATTGCCTCAGCTCGGCGTTCCCTCGGCTCCACTACGGTCCTTCAGCCTGTCGGCTGTGCCGGGGTCCCTCGTCCCTCTGGCTCCTCCTTGGTCTGTCGGTCACCTGGCTCCGCTTTGGCTCTCCGATCCTCTGGCTGCGCCTCGTCCCTCTGATCTGTCAGCTTCACCGGGGACCTCCTTCCCTACAGCTCCACCTTGGTCCTCAGTCCCACCGGCTCCACCTCAGTCTTCCGATCCCTCAGCACCGCCTTGGTCCTCCCTGCCATTGGCTCCACCCTGGCCCTTCGAGTCTTTGGCTACTCTCCGGGCACCATGTTCCATGGCTCCGCCCCTCGAGCCTCTCACGGCTCCACCTTCCATGGCTCCGCCCCTCGAGCCTCTCATGGCTTCACCCCCCACGGATTTTGCCCTGGTCCCATGCCCCTCGCCATTTCTCGCCACGCCACGCCACGCCACGCCCCACACCTCAAGACACCCCCCCGCTCCCTACAGAACTTTGAATTTATGTCATGTTTTATGTGTTTTGTTTATGTGTTGGGGTGTCAGGAGCCACACCTTAGTGGGGGAGATATGTCATGTGTATTTTGTCGATTCATGTCTTTTATTTTGAAATGTTTAGTTCCTGTTTCCCTTGTCATGTGATTTCTGTTTTCCCTCCATGTTCATGTGTCATGTTTTCATTGGTTTATTGTTTAATTATCTTGTTATCAGTTCTGTTTGTTCATTGGTTTATGTTCCCCCATGTCCATGTATTTAAGCGTCATGTTTCCATTGTGTAGTTGTCTAGTATTGAATGTGAAAGGGTATGTGCAAAGTCTAGTCCATGTCCATGTTCATGTTTTGTTTTGTAGTTAGGGTTTTGGATTTCACGTTTATTTAATAAACTGCACTTGGGTTCTTCATCTCATCATCGTCTTCGTCATTGCCATCATTGCCAGTTCCAGCATACGTTACATATATATATATATATATATATATATATATATATATATATATATATATATATACATACACTTTTAGCAGGGAAATATAAAACAAAACATTGCAAATTATTGTTACTACAGGGTTGCTTTTGCATCAGATGCTGGAAATGTCCCGCCCTTACTAAAATGGAAAATATGATTGGTTAGCAAATATCCAATTATGTCTGAAATGAACGTTCTGATTGCTGGAACAGCTTAGTCGGACTGTCTGTCTTGTCAGTGCCATCAGCTGCACTCCCGCAGCTCCATGCGCGTTCTCTTTACACTTATTTCAGGTGCGCATGCGGCGTATGTCTGCGTATGCCCTAGACTACACTACTGGAATCATGTTACTATACCTATTGTACCTCATTTAAAAAAAAAAAAAATGCTTTTTACATGGCTTGTTGTACATATCGCGGCACTTTCCTGGTGAAGTGAACACTAAAGGCACTACAACAACAATGCATTTTATTCACTTTCACAGTAAAACTGCAGATTAACATTTCAAAAACACTTACTGTTCCTTACACAATGCTATCTTATGACACCTAAACATTTTCACTATAGTCTTGTAAGGCGATACATTTTAACGTTTGCATTACAAAACCAACTACATTTGTAAGCTACATTTATGATCAAATCGTGCAGTAGCTCTACTGATAGAACAATGCACTTGTGAAGCAAGGGTCCAGGGGTACGAGTCCTGAAGAGCACATGAATTGCAAAGAGTCGACACGTGTGCAAAGGTTTGACAGAAACCACAAAATGATTTGGTTACTTTAGCAATTGCATTTTTCTTGTGATATTTTGCTTTTTATGACACTATTGGTTAGGTATAGGTTTAGGGTAGGGAGGTAGGCTTATGAATGTGCTGTCTTTGTTTATAGTGCTGGTGCTTTACAGGGAATGGACAATATCATAACTGGAGAAGAACCTTTCTACCAGCCCATTAGCACTTTGCACATGCAATTTCGCCAAACCCACTTGCACCTGGATGTAGCTTATGCTTGTACGAAAATACCAAAACTTCGTGGCCATGCCAATTGACTTTGCGCTTATGATTTATGGCTTAGCGTTGTGCTTAGCGCTCTTAAAATTGGGCCCCTCATCTCTTTGGGAGAAAATTTTACTCACTTTTAATGCACACATTGGACATTTCACCTTGGAACAGCTACGATATGTGTAATGAACCATGTAATATCATTTAACTAAAATGTCACCACAGTCATATAATTTTCATGAGATCAGCTGCTAGAATGACAGAGGTTACAGAAATCTATTGTTTTTGCATGACGCTGCACCCACGCCACCAGGTGTCAGTATAAATCCAAGACAACTGCCATATCTCCCAGTGCAACATAAACAAAAATAAATAAATAAATAAAAAAAATACTGAGTGCACTTTTCAATGGAATATTCCGGGTACTCCATACAAGCATACAATTGTTGCGCCATAGACATCCATTGTAAGTGCATCGCTGTCAATACCTTATTTTGTGAGTCAAATTTTAATTTTTTTGTTATGCTGTCTATAGAACTTGTCTTGTATTTAACATGGAATATTCCTTTAATATTGATCTTATCTTACAGTTGAGTAAGCTATTAAATGTACACGTTGAATTGTGCAAGTGGCATCAGAGAAAGACAATAGAAAAAAAAACCTGGTCCTGTTAACATTCTTTTCCCATTTCCTCTTTCGTCTCGTCACCCATTCCTCCCTCCCTCCCCTCATTTCCCCTGTCCTCTGTCCTACACGCAGGGGACATTAATCCAGAAATCTGCATATGTGCAGCGCGCCTCGGGAGCCGGGGCTGTCCAGACACGCCGGCATATGATTTCACATTGTTTTGAGCAAATTGCAGATTCTGATGATGGGAATTTAATTCCCACCGAGTGTGGAGGTGGAGGGGTGGGGGTGGTGCGGGAACCATTACTGTGGCAGCAGCCGTCCTGTGGCATGGCAGTGTGTGTGCCTGCATGGTGCCACTCATGCACACACTTCCACACACACACTAGCATACACTCAGGGAGGGGGCATCCTAATACACCAAATTGCTGATACACATGTAAGCAAATATCCTCTCAAATTACTCTCTCTCTTCAGGCCCAAACTTGCAATGAGGCTGGTCATTTAAGAAAGCAAGGGAGGTGATTTTGTCTTTCCTCTTAAAAGGGCCATAATTGGCATTGCATGCTGAATTACATGAAAAGGAGGCCCACCCCTGGCAGGGCTCACACTACCTCCATATGCCTGTATTTTTGTCACGTTCAAATTTAGCTGTTTTAAGGACAGATGTGGTGTGCAATCAGTGGCACCCTCAGTTTTATTTCTGATGAAATTGGAGTGTGTGCTAAGAATGTTTGCATTTTGCTGTAAATTACTGCGTTTATTGGGGTCTAGAATGCGCCATTGTCCTCTATTTATGGTAGGCATGCGTACATATGGGACTGGGAGAAGAGATAGCTGATTTGGAGTAGCTTTAGAAAATGATGTCTGTTTGAATGTATAGACACTGCACGGTATGCAGGTGATCCATCTAGACAATTAGCAGCATGATTCAGACTGCGGCACCGTGGAAAAAGCCACCAGCTGTGTGCATCATACCAATCATGTGCTAAACACATTGGAGAAACAAGCTCTTTTTTAAACACATCTCAGCATGTGTTTCTTTACTATCAGTATCCCTGAACAACCATTTCGTTGCAAGCAGATTATTAGCAACATTTTACCAATAAAAGCATTTCATATAGCTAAAATTTTTGCCTTTATGCTAATGTGTTAATGCTAATATGCATAATTGGCTCCTTTGGTACATTTAGTGGTTATATGAAGGAAGAAAGCGGTACTTAAAGAGCAACTTTTATGGTTTTTAAACGTACCTATTTTTGTTTTAAAGGTCTCATACAATAGATTTACATGCATCCAAGGTCAAAAATCACTTTAATTTGCTCGTAATTTAAATTGCAGCATTACCCTTTTTTTCCCCAGTGTCAAAAACGACTCGTTCAATGATCCGTTCTAAAGAATTCATTCTAAACTCCTTTCAGAGAGCCTACTCTGCTCTGATTGGTCAGATGTCCCAGTCTGTTGTGATTGGTCTACCACTTAGTTAGTGTTTGAGGGTGGGTCAAAGCTGTTCGCGAGCAGCCAATGAAGACCAGAGGTGGGTTTTTTGTTACCAAATTACGTAGGTTAGTACAGGAAGTAAGTCTGGAATTACTAACGACTTGTTTCAGGTGTTCAGAATCAGTTCTTTCTTTTGGGAGTCAATAACTTTGCAGACTTTTTTACATTCACAGACAGCTATATAACACTACATGAAAGGTAATATTTGAAAAACCATAATAAATGCTCTTTAAGTTCTGACTATGGTTATTGTTATTTATATTAATTATTTTTCATTTTCTGTTCCTGTAGCGCTAGCAATAACAAGGTCATAGTTAGATTCCCAGGGAACATACTTATTAAATCTATATAGCCTATCCTTGATTTGGATAAAAACGTCAGCCAAATACATAAATGTAATTGTTATCTGCGATCATTTACTCACCCTAATGTTGTTATAATTCCGTATGACTTTCTTTCTTACAAGAAGCACAAAAGGAGTTGACAGAAGGAGAATAACAGCCTCAGTTACCATTCACTTTGTCATTATATGGACAAAATATACATAAGTAAATGGTGACTGAGGCTGTCAGTCCCTAACGTTCTGCCTAACATCTCCTTTTGTGTTCCACAGACAAACCCCACAGACGGGGTTTGAACAACATTAGGGTAAATGAGAGTTATGTATTTCTTTAAGAATGCATTTTCTTTGCAAAAGAAGTGGTGTGTAATGTATTATAAGGCATTAAGTAATTTAACATCATTAGGACTAGGGTGATTTGGGTTTACATATCTGCAACAACCATAATATGACAATACATTTTGAGCATATTTTCTCAGTCCAAAAAATAAAGACTAAAACAAAAAGGCAGACTGTATTATATTAAGATACCGTATTAAAACCTTAACCATAGGCTGATAAAAAAAAAAAAAGATAAATAAATAAATAAAAAATGAGAAAATGGAGGTAGCCAGAAAGAGAGGGTGGGCGAAGTTGTCAGGCGGAGTGTGTGAGCTAGCCAGATGATAATGTGGCATGACACTTCTGAAATGAGACACCGGTTGCCATGGCAAAGAGGCAGGAGGGACAGTCTCTCAAGAGGCCCAAATAAAACAAGCTGTAAATGATGTTTGATTAGAATTTAGATCATGTAATCGTTCGGGACAGGCCTTTTGTCAGCTGCTTTAAAACCCAGGCTTTTGCAATTCTTCACAGAGCTGCCTCTGCCATGAAAAAAAAAAAATCTTTCCATCTTTTATGTGCCTTTGTTTCTCATTATCTCACCTGTTTAACACACAGTAATGATACTCTGAAATCTTCTCCAGTACGACATTTATAAAGTCAAATGTTAGTAACGTTAGCAAACATTGTTGGAATATATATAAACACGGAACATGCTTTAAAAACAAATTATGCTGTCCTGCTGTGTGGGGACCTGGAGGATTTTGCTTACTGGCAGGTATGTGGACAGTCTGACAAGTTTCTTTCTCAAGCTCTCTAGTGTATTTTGAAGACAAAGAGATGAGTTTCTGCCATATAGGTTTACAGCAGGGGTGTGCAGCAGAGCCATTATCTGTATTTGTATCTGTTCATATGACAAAATTCTGTATCTGTCTCTGTTTTCGGATAGAACCAAGTGTGGGCGGGGCTTAAACCAGAAGTGCGTCAAAACTAAATGAAATGCCCATTTTTTAGTATTACTCTTACATTTATAGTTTCTATTAATAAAATATGCCTTGTATATGCCTTTTCAAAACAGCCTGATAATAATTATAAAAGTTTTATTTAAAAAAATATATCTTTTTTTTTTTTTTCTTACCAGATGAAGCTGAATTTGTAGGCTACATTAACTGTGGAATATGTTGTGGTTTCTCTGCTGCATGAAACAGAATTTTCATTTGTCTGTGCATGTATAACATTGTTCTGAAGGCAGGAAGTGTCAAGCAAAATGTGAAAGTCAAGCACACATTTTTTGCAGTGAATAAATACAAATTCAAATATTAAAATAAATGAATAAAATCAATATACCTTACAAACAGGTGAAAGTCCCATAAGTCTCAGGAATTTTTACGATAGGACACCATTATTGTAACGTGTGCAGGCAGACGAAGATGATGTGAAGAACCCAAGTGCAGTTTATTTATAAATGTGAAATCCAAAAATCATAAGCAACATAAACATGGACTTGACAACCAAACAATGTTACATTAACAATACCTGACCAAGGACCATGGCAAATATGAGGGTTCAAATACATGGACATGGGTAACAAGACAACCAATGAACAGACAGAACTAAACTCAGCAACAAAAAAAAGAAACGTCCCTTTTTCAGGACACTGTATTTTAAAGATACTTTTGTAAAAATCCAAATAACTTTACAGATCTTTATTGTAAAGGGTTTAAACAATGTTTTCCATGCTTGTTCAATGAACCATAAATAATTAATGAACATGCACCTGTGGAACGGTCGTTAAGATACTAACAGCTTACAGACGGTAGGCAATTAAGGTCAAAGTTATAAAAACTTAGGACACTAAAGAGACCTTTCTACTGACTCTGAAAAACACCAAAAGAAAGATGCCCAGGGTCCCTGCTCATCTGCGTGAACGTGCCTTAGGCATGCTGCATGGAGGCATATAGACAGCAGATGTGGCCAGGGCAATAAATTGCAATGTCCGTACTGTGAGACACCTAAGACAGCGCTACAGGGAGACAGGAAGGACAGCTGATTGTCCTCGCAGTGGCAGACCACATGTAACAACACCTGCACAGGATCAGCACATCTGAATATCACACCTGCGGGACAGGTACAGTATGGCAACAACAACTGCCCGAGTTACACCAGGAATGCACAATCCCTCCAACAGTGCTCAGACTGTCCGCAATAGGCTGAGAGAGGCTGGACTGAGGGCTTGTAGGCCTGTTGTAAGGCAGGTCCTTACCAGACATCACCGGCAACAATGTCACCTATAGGCACAAACCCACCTTCGCTGGACCAGACAGGACTGGCAAAAAGTGCTCTTCACTAACGAGTCGTGGTTTTGTCTCACCAGGGGTGATGGTCGGACTCACGTTTATTGTTGAAGGAATGAGCGTTACATTGAGGCCTGTACTCTGGAGGTGGAGGGTCCGTCATGGTCTGGGGTAGTGTGTCACAGCATCATCGGACTGAGCTTGTTGTCACTGCAGGCAATCTCAATGCTGTGCATTACAGGGAAGACATCCTCCTCCCTCATGTGGTACCCTTCCTGCAGGCTCATCATGACATGACCCTCCAGCATGACAATTCCACCAGCCATACTGCTTTGAGCCTGATTTCCTGCAAGACAGGAATGTCAGTGTTCTGCCATGGCCAGCGAAGAGCCCGAATCTCAATCCCATTGAGCACGTCTGGGACCTGTTGGATAGGAGAGTGAGGGCTAAGGCCATTCCCCACAGAAATGTCCGGGAACTTGCAAGTGCCTTGGTGGAAGAGTGGGGTAACATCTCACAGCAAGAACTGGCAAATCTGGTGCAGTCCATGAGGAGGAGATACACTGCAGTACTTAATGCAGCTGGTGGCCACACCAGATATTGACTGTTACTTTTGATTTCGACCCCCCCTTTGTTCAGGGACACATTATTCCATTTCTTTTAGTCACATGTCTGTGAAACTTGTTCAGGTTATGTCTTATTTGTTGAATCTTTTTATGTTCATACAAATTTTTACACATGTTAAGTTTGCTGAAAATTAAAGCAGTTGAAAATGAGAGGACAATTCTTTTTTTGCTGAGATTATAAACAAGATAAGACTAATAAACTTAAACCAATGACAAACTAGAACTGATAACGAGTTAAGACAATAAACCAATGAAATCAAGACACATGAACATGGAAGAAAACATGATATCACATGACCAGGAAACACATGACTATAGAACAGGAACTAGACTTCCAAAATAAAAGACATGAACACAAAACATGAACAAAAAACACATTAAATGTGACAATTTAGTTAAATAATCATAATGTTAAATTTATATAGCACCTTACCAGAGTTCAAGAACACAACATTTTCAAATTTAGCACATTTAAAAAAAAAGAATTTTTTTTTTTTTTAAAAATCACATTTCAGATTCTTCATTTCACATGAGGAATATTCCTAATAGAAGAAAACTCTATGGAGCATTTAAACCTTTATGGAGCATTTTAACATTTTTACCAGAATAAAGTCTTAAATAGATAATTACCTTAATCACTGATGTGGATATAAATGTGGTCAACTTTAAAAGGTGGATAGACAGGCTCTGACGTGAAATCATCACTTCAGGAATTTAACGTCGCACTCGTGTAGGCTATAAAAAAAAAAAGCCATGAGAATCACGTGTGAATCGTGTGATACAATAACAAAGACATTTCAAGAAGTGGAAAGTGTATATTATGTCGTATTTGAGTTAATGTTACACTTGATAAGATCTAGACGCAAACAATTAATGGAGACCACAATCAGAGTCGAGACCAGGGTCACCAGTGTCTGGACAGAATCATCGACGGTAACAGGGGACTGGACAGACTTGTCGATATCCATGGGGAACTGGACAGACTCATCATCGAAGACCTCAAGGAATTGGACTGACTCGACAGCCACAGGGAACAGGACAGGCTCTTCGTCCACAGCCTCAGGAATCTGGACAGGCTCTTCATCCATTGCCTCAGGAATCTGGACAGACTCTTCGTCCACAGCCTCAGGAATCTGGACAGGCTCTTCGTCCACAGTCTCAGGAATCTGGACAGGCTCTTTGTCCACAGCCTCAGGAATCTGGACAGGCTCTTTGTCCACAGCCTCAGGAATCTGGACAGGCTCTTTGTCCACAGCCTCAGGAATCTGGACAGGCTCTTAATCCACAGCCTCAGGAAACTGGACAGGCTCGATGGCAGCATGCCGGCAGCTACTGGGGAGCAGGGGCCCTTCTCCTCCTCCTCTTCCAGACAGCCGGAAGCACTGCTGCGGGAACGGCCGCTGTTTCCTGGACGGGTTCCTCTGCCGCCAGCTTCCTCCTCCTGCTGCAACACTGACTCTAGGAAGAGCCAGAGGATGGACAGGGCACAGGCTGAGAGGGGTATTTGGATTTGTTGTTCCGCCTCAGCAACAGAAGTTCCACCTCTGCAAGCTGAACGATGTGGTCTAACAAATCCCAGTAGAGCCAAAAAAAAAAAAAAAAAAAAAAAAAAAAAACAGCTCCTCAGCACAAAATGGCTTGTCTAGGCCCGACAGGAAGAGATGTTTCACACGGGTCTCATCATAATACGTGGTGCTGAGAGAAGGACCCAAATGCAGGTGACGAGCTGGGTGGAGAAACAATCAGTCGTCTTTGCAGATGCATGCCACTTGATTTGATGTTTTGCTATCTATGTAATGACATTCATTCATTTTAAAGTGTGACTATACATGTCCAAATACTTTTTGGGGTCAATTTATGTAGTACATATGGCATGAGATCTTCATGGAAAGATCTTCATGTACCAACAGTATAAAAAATGGGATTCTCTCCGTGATCTTAAAGTAATTCTCAAAATTATTTAACAAACAAAGATACGAACCAGTCCGTGAAATTTCCCTTCATGTCTTCTGAGGGTTTAACTACT
The DNA here is from genome assembly GCF_019703515.2 of Myxocyprinus asiaticus. NCBI lineage: Eukaryota > Metazoa > Chordata > Actinopteri > Cypriniformes > Catostomidae > Myxocyprinus > Myxocyprinus asiaticus. Next base: position 28,855,593 of record NC_059374.1, on the reverse strand, counting down.
ATGTTCCCTCCACCCCGCCCTCTCCGCCAGCCCGGGGAGTAATGAACTGCTTACCAAGCCTGAACTAATCAAGTCTGACTGCTCTCTGTCATTGTCAATTACACAACAGCTTTTGCCAGTGAGAAGGCTAACGGAGACTTATACTATAGCTACAAATTGAAAAGTAATGTGTGGAAAGGATGAGGTTGGATACAAACTCCCATTGCAAGGCTGGCTTTTGTTCTGCACAGGTTCCTTTTTGCTGAAAGTTCACATTTTTATGAATTTTACTGTGTCTGTACGTAGGACTGGGTGGGATATTGATACACTAGTAGTAAATGTAATGGCAGGTGTGGCCTCTTGCTGAATGACAGCTTAAACCAGCCTAAGATGGTTTGGTGGTCTTAGCTAGTATACACATTTGGCAGCATTATTTTGGGAACACAAGGGAATTTATTAGGCTTATTTATTTTGATTATTATTGTCTTTACATTTGTAATTATCTTTAGTTCTTAGTCTGTAGGCTATTAGTAATTTTCCATCTGTGTTGATGAATGCTTGCATGATGGCAATGAAGCCGTTGGAGACGGTAAATATTTGGATTTGGGGAGGTGGTTAAATACGATTTTTTGATCAATTTGTTATTTTATTGCTTTTTTCATTTAGTTTAAAGTGCATTTTGAATTTTTGTTTATGTTTTTTGTTTTCAATTAATGAATTACATTTTAAAGCAAAATCAATAAAGGAAAAAAAATTAACCGACCCTCGGCAGAGGGGTTGACGATATAATCGGATATCGTAATATTTTTTAAGGTAATTATCGCAAAAATATTTTTTACATATTGCCCAGCCCTACTGGTCAGTGTGGGAGACCAGCTGGCAGACCAGCTTATCCAACTGAGCACCACTCTGGCCAGGCTAAGGGAGGCATTTTAAACCAGCTAAGACCAGCAAACCATCTTAGATTGGTTTCAGCTGTTTTTTCAGTAGGGTTTTATGACATGTTTACATTAACTATGTGTACTGGAACAATAATTGGTCTGTAGTGGACTCCGGTGTGTAAATATGTAAACTTGTGGAGACATGAGTTTGTCCCAGCTGTGTGTCTACCTTTCCCACTGTGTTTGGCTAATCAATGGCAGACATCATCAGTAATCACATCAGTGCAGCTTGGTGACATTGTTTGCCTGGCTCTCGGCAAACACACACCATTTCAGCATTGGGCTGTGACCTTTCTGACTTCTGCAAGTAGAAAAGTGTACAATGAAGCTTTCAAAACATTTAGTGTACTGATCAGGAAAGTCAAATGATTTTATGTGATCTGAAAGATTAGCAAGAGAGAAAGATATTTACTGTTTATAAATGTATGACTGATCAAGGAATGTATCAAAGCAGATATTATGTTACTTGTATAACAATAGTTATAAAAATAGTTATTTAGCTATACTAAGCCTGATACCTTACAATACAGCATTAGATATACTGCACATAGATCTCCAGATGAGTGAAGCTATTGTGGACTCTTTTATCTTGTTCTACCCAATGGTGCTGTCACTCAGCCCTTTGTGTTCAGGGATTACAAAACAGGTGGTCAATGATCAGACACTTCAGCTAATAAAATGTGCTGCTGGATTGTTTGCACTGGAGCTCATAGCTTCATATTCATTTACAATGTATGTGTGTGTATGTATCTGTCCTTGGCATAAGTAAAAGTGATTTCATGCATATCTGGAGGGTGCCCGTCCATGAAATCCTACAGTAGGTGATGAATACCTGCACTATCCATTAAAACTGTCCTGAGAGTAAAGCACATCTCCCTTTTAGTCTGCTTCCAGCCACGTTATTTAAAGTAATTAACCTTAATTTCCTGAAAAGACAGAAATCTTTATTAGACCGTTGCCACTTAACCAGACCCAGAGCCCACCGAAGTCCATCTCCCTCGGCTCCAAATGGGGTCTCTATTTAATCAAAATTCATCCATCAGATTTCAATGTTGAATCATCCTTTAATTGGAAGTTACAATCCTGGTTAATAGTCTTATAATTTGTACGCTCTAATAGTGGCACCGCTGGGAGCCGCTCTATTTTCAGTGGCTGTGCACATTTGCATGGAGCCCGAGAAAACTTTTTTTCCCACCACTGTCTGCCTGTCTCCCCCTCCATCACCACAACCACTCCAACATCCTCCAGCCCTCTGAGGCAGCAACACCATCACAATAGGAGCTTGAAAATTTGGTCAGATTGTCAAATCACACCCACCAACACCCGCTGCACACATGCACATATCTGACGTTTCATTCTTTATTATTACTATTTTCCAAAATTTAGTTTAGAATAATAGTAAAGTCTAAAACTATGAAATAACACAAATTAAAGTATGGGAAGTATGACCAATTTTATTTTATTTTTTATAAATCAAAACTATTATATAAAATTGTTGAAAGCAGCTACTCTTTCCTAAATTACATCTTTGCACAATCTTGGCATTCTCTCAACCAACCGGTTAAAATAAATCATTCACTTTTATTCAGCATTGGTAACTCCAATCCATTTTAGTGAATACGTTAATTTGGACAGTTCAAGTAAATGGGCTAGTTCACATAAATTATTCACTAGTTCACATCTTTAAATGGACTTTTCCTTCTTTTTATGAAGCCAAATATTTAGGTAATTGCTCCTGTTTATTACTATATTTCTGTTCAGTTATTTAACCTCGTGAGACCCTGTGTCCACATGAGTGGACATTACATTTTGGCTTTGCTATAGGCTATGCATAATTTAATTTAAACTGACTGATCTCAATTCAGGAGACGCTAGGCTGTCATTAAAGTGTTAAACTTTCAATGCATCGAGTCATGTGACAAAACATCATAGCGCCGACCACAGCAGAGTTTGTCTTTGGGAGAAACGGCAACAAAACTACATCTAGTTAGAAACTTAATTAAGTACTCTATTGACTGTTGAGTCAATAGAGTAGAGTCTCTAGTTTCATCTGATATGCCATTTTAATAAACTGATCAATTAATCAGGAAACGGCACGCTGTTAAACACAATGACCACGTACGTGGACTATAGGCTCATTTTCCTTAAAATATCCTATATTCATTGTGCATTATCACATTGAGAATCAATGGATGCATCAGAAAGCTGGAAAATGCTGCATTCAGAGGCTGTATATGGAGTTAGGATGAAAATAAGGTGCATTTCAAACAGTGCACTGGAGGTTTAGTCATTTCCTAATTGGGGAGCAAGGGAGCATCCTATAGCTTTCCTTTGCAGCCAAGTGCTTTCACTCCTACATCCGGTCAAATGGTCTGTTTCAGACTGCAGATGATGTTTGGACCACTCAGCATGTTTGGCAGATAAGAGACAATGTTAATCAGTACATAGATTCAGAATTGTTCATGCTAAATTTTATTTTAACATGGTTGGCAGTAATTGGATGATGCTGGCCATTACTTTTAATCAGAATTATTTATACTAATTTCTGATGTAATGTCTGTAACATCTCAAAAACATGA